>NW_026924391.1:0-236335 GCF_032062105.1 Saccostrea cuccullata
GACTCTTAGATCATCACATTCTCTTTGTTTTGACGTAGTTTTCGTGTGTTTCCGTTACTTCCTGTCCGAACCGGAAGTGAATTTGTGTTTCGGTCAATTTTCGACTTTTTTGTTTGAAATAATTTTTTCAAGATATTTCTAGGTATAATAGAGATATGTCCACAATAGCCAAATATATAATTTGTTTTGAAATCAGATCACACGTTTTGTAGATTTCAGCTACTTTCGTTTTGCATTTATAAAATCAAAGTACTGAAAGTACTAAAGGGGCATTTCTTACTTTTAATTACACGAAGGTTACGTTTACATGTTTTTCTGCATACAAAAATCAAAACATACAGACTCATTTAAATTAGGAGTAAGATAACATAACTGCAATGAAAATCAAAGTACCTAAAGTACTGAGAGGAATGATTTAGATACCAACCTTTTTCTCACTAAAGTGTACATGTACATGTATGTAGTATAAACAGGCATGTTTTCCTACACACAAACATCAATGCATACAATAAGTTGCCTATGGAAGCTTATTTTTGTCAGTCAATAAAAATCATAGTACCACAAGTACTGAAAGGATATTAACTATATTATTTTACTTTGACTTATATATACATGTAAATCTTTCTTTGAATGCAAAAATTAATCCAATTCATATAAACACGTATTATAATTTGTCATGTGTATTCATCAAGGATGGTGAATACTTTCATTTTTGTAGTGAAAATCAAAGTACCGCAAGTTCTGAGACGTTGTCTTCTAGATACTCCGCATTTATTTTTTTAATTTAAAGACAGTTAAAATATGCTTCTTAACCAAAAAAATAGCATGCAGAAGAACAACAGATGCATTCATTTTTGCAGTAAAAATCAAAGGACTGCAAGTACCGAAATGACATACTTAGTTTCTTACAATGTTAAATTTATTAAATAATGTACACGTTTCTCTACATACAAAAAACAATCCAAACGGTATCATACAGGAACGGAAGACTTTTTTGTTGCCATGGCAACAAGAGTCTAGTTATTATTATTTTTCTTCTTCCTGGGCACTTTTTTGTCCGCGAATGATCTCGTAAACTACACATCCAACTAAGATGAAATGTTTTTAGGGTCAGTAGACATGTTATGTAGATTTGCGGAACGAAGGTCATTTTGCGCGCACGTGCTTGCAAGAGCGCGCACGTGCAACGTGAATGACCAATATAATGTATATTGCCGTAACTTTTCTATTTTTTGATGAAATGTTTTGAAACTCATAATGTAAGGATGTATTAGTAATATAAACAAGATCACGTGGTCAATATGGCAAGATCTCACGCGCATGCACGTGCGCTACGCTCTGATTGGCTGAAACTAAAGTCTCAATATCTTTCTTGTTTTTCGACGAAATCCTTTGCAATTTTGAACATAGGCATGCATTAGGATATCCTACAAAATGATATATAGCAATTATCATGAAATCACGTGCATGCACGTGCAAGGCAATCTGATTGGCTGAAATTTTAAATAGCTATAACTTCCTTGGTTTTCAACCAAACAGGATGGGATTCGGAACATAGATATATATAATGGACTTTTACAAGAAGGTATGGTCACAATGCACATGTATGCACGTGCGTGCACGTGAAATGGGTAAAATCAAAAATACACTTGAATGAGCTTTTTTTATATACTTTTGGATTAAATACTTTAATATTTAGCATATTAAAATATATAGATTGTGTAACGAATATGATATGGTCATTACGCACATGCATTAACATGCGCAAGTGTGCAATGATAAAATTTGAATGAACATGGTACACTTCTGGATAAACTTTGTTAAAGTTTCAAATGCATAAAGTTTGTCTTATTTAATTACGCTTACAAGGAATATGACTATAAAAGGGAGTTGGGGAGCGTTTGGGGAACATCTGTAACGGTCCCCGTTACAATTAGCACTAGTTGAAATTAAAATACAACTTTTATAAATATGGATAGAGGGATTACATATTTTTAAAACCAGAAGTCTCTGACAGGACTGTAGCTCTAGTGGTGTGTATTTATAATAATACTTGGACCCGAAACTTTGCAAATAAAAACAATGTAAATGAACTTTTCTTGTTTTCGAAGTTAAATCTTTTATTTGTGAAAAGAGAGTTGATGAATATTGCAAATATTCCTCTGTGCAAGCAAGTTTTAATCACGAGGAAATTAAACACAAATTATTTGAACTGTCAGTCAGCGCATGGTGTATTTCATGTTGATAAATACCAGAAAGAACATTTTTATGTCGATTTTTCCCCATATTTTTTTTTCAGAAAATCAATATAAGAGCCAGAGGGCTCTTGAAAAATCCATCCTTTTCTATCAAAGATTAAATAGCTAAATTCTCTCACTTCAAGACGAGAGTCGGAAAAAATACATAAAACAGATTTATTGATCACGTGATGGTTAAGTCTTAAGGAGACTATAGAGCTACAGTAATCATATTTCATTTGTATTTTTACATCTGATTTATTGATGTTTTTGTGAAATTGTACATCGAATTTCCAGAATGTTTAAATGATTAAAGGCAGCCGGCAGATGTGACGCCAACAATATGAAAAGTATAATTACACATGCACTGGAATAAAAGTAACCGTTGATTTTGTATAATGAAAAGGACAAGACAAGACTGGCAAGAGAAGAGTTGATTTAATATATATAAAATCTGGACTCTTTCAGATGGCTTTGCTATCGATCGTCCAAGGAGATTGTCAATAACTACAAGCTGTATATTGATCGGACTACAAGTGACATCGTCAGCAAAGATGTCGTCCATGTTGAGCGCAGTAAGTTGATATCAAATTTCTTGTATTTAAAAAAATATTATTCCCAAACAGTGTATTTGTCTTAAAAATTTTCATAACATTTTATTTTGATTTTATTTTGGATTTTGCATTTAAAAAATACAACTAAGATAGCGCGTGACTATGCTCTTCAATTAATATGAAACGATATTTAATATAATGATATAATTATGTAGTGCTGTATTATGCTGTACTTATGTGTGCTAAACGTAACTGATGGAAGTTTTTATTTATTTAAAAAAAAAGCAAATACTGAAAAAGTAATTAAATAACACCAACAGCCTTGAAACCCTATTGCGAGCAACTGTGAATTTCATTTATTGATTATTTTATCACTTTGCTCTCATGTTAAACCACCAGAACTAAAACACCATTAATGGAAATAGAAAATAACGGAACGAAATGTACTTTTCACTTATTTCGTTGCTTTTTGATAATAAAGGATAATAGCAATTTTTTTTATTGCAAAATTTCACTTTTTTTTTTCAAAATACCTAGTATCCAACAGAAATATCACTGAATATATTATCTTGGATTTCTTTTCCCTCCAGTCTTCCCGATGCATCAAGAAAATTTATGAAATTCTCTGTTGTGACAACAAGTGTTGCGATTGCTGTTTCGGAAGTGAGAAAAAATTGACCAAGTCAGACATTCAGCATTCCTTCAGAGAATCGTCTGTAAGACTGGATTCAACAAGTTCTGCTACCGATAGCATGCGTAGCTTCAGGGAGAGAATGGAATCAGATAATATGTCGTCAAGAACCGATTCGGTTTCTTCGGCTTCACAACTAAGTGGAGAATACCGACGAGGCACAACAACACCCGTTATTGACATGAAACCTATAGAGTTCTGGGCTGCAAATCGCGAAAGTGTTCAGCCTAAACAACATCGCCGACGCCTTCCCAGTGAAACCGAAATCAGCGTTGAAAACTTTCAACCAGATTTATATGAAGAAGATAAATCTGAACCGTGTTTGACAGATGAAGAAAAGTTAGCCAAATACCAATTAGGTCAAATCCATATAGGATTAAACTACGAGGTATCTACCAAAGTGTTGGTGGTAAAGATAATTGAGGCAAAAGACCTCCCCAGACCTTATTCCCTTGATGAAAATAAACAAGACATGGCTCATTCTAACCCGTATTGTAAAGTTTGTCTACTTCCAGACCAAAAAAATTCACAACAAACGTCTGTTCAGCGCAAAACACAGGAGCCAACATGGAATGAATACTTCATGTTTGAAATTCCTTATAGTGAAGTGCAGATGCGAACATTAGAAATTTTGGTGAAAGACTTTGATAAGTATTCCCGCCACTGTATCATAGGTCAGGTGTACCTACCTCTTACAAACTTACAACTCCTCAAAGGCGTTCATATGTGGAAACCCCTCAGTCCAAGTACAAAGGTAAATACCTAATAAGTAATAAATTTTTTAACAGTGAATGTAAGCAAAAAAGACCAGTTTGTGTAATGTCACAGGGTCTCGGTTTTGTTCCGTCAAAGAAAACAAATTAAACCAGTTTGGTCAATTTATAACATATTTAAAAGCGTCGCTTGCGCAGTGGTTAGAGCGTCTGCTCTAGAGTCGCAAAATAAGGAATAGATCCTTACGTCACGGGTTCGAATCCCACTGGGGGATGTGGAGACCGGTCCTTCGGATGAGACCGTTTAAACCGAAGTCCCCTGTCGCATTAGGTGCTGGCACGAAAAAGATCTCTCAGCTCAATGGCCCCGATTGCCGAGTATGGGACAAATTTGCAATTTTCCACCGGCAGGTGGTGGCGTTTCCATATGGGAATTATTCAATAAGAATTCTTGAGAGGAACGTTGAACAACAAACAATCGATCATATTTAATTGCTGAACAAGAAAAACCTAGGAAACACATCGAAAAACACACCCATAACACCCGTTCATAACAAGAGACATAGACATACACGAACCATGGAATTAAACATTACCGACAAGTTATAATTAAAATATTGATACGCCTGGCAGAAGATCATTATTGCATACATTTAACAAGTAAATGAAAAACAAGATCGATGTACATCTTACCAGGCATCCAGTAGTAAAGTTGTAAAATAATAAACATCGATTGAATCGATCGGTAGTTGAAACTTGAGTCTTTTATACCATAAAGGCACAAACAGCTTGGGGTTGTGGAATTTGGCGGGATTCTTGCTTTATATAGTGCACGAGTTTGTTAAAACATGCGTATTATTGATACAATGGTCAGTTATGGTGAGCAGTAAGGTCATGTTTGATCACTCAACCGGAAACACGTGGAAATACAAAAACAATGTCACATGATCTCTCAAAAACATTCACACTAGACACACAACACAAACAAATGCAGCGAACACGTTTAATTGGCAATGTGCGCCAATCGTATGAACAAATTAAAAGTAAAACATATGTAACAGTAACATAAACTGAGTTTAAAAACTGTTCTGAGTTAATAAGACTTTTTTCCTAACTGATTGGTACAAAGTAGGTCTTGTGCTCAGATGTAACTATTTATTACAAAGAGTAGGGTTTTCTTTTTTTTTTAGGCTTTCAAAAAGCTTACATACCCATTTTTCTAAAACTAAAAAAAAAGTGTGAAACGATGTGTCGAATTTTAAAAAGCCTCATCTTTAATTCTTTTTGAAATTGTACTGTTAAAAATAAATACAACGTTACTATATCTTAAATTGTAACTTACAAGAAAAACTAGTCTATCGTAGAATCATGGATTTTTAAACATAGTTTCATCCATCAGGTGATGGATATTTAAAAAATATAGCCCTCTGATTTAGTACATTCCCTAGATGCACAAAAAATGACTTCTTAAAAAGGCAAAATTTGTATTACATAGAGCAAAATAAAATTACAATTAGTAATGGTAAGTACGTATGTAGAGGTTGTACGTTTTTTCATTAATTCAATACATAATAGTACAACATAAGCACTAAAAAAGAGTAATCAATGTGTAGTTTACACTTCATCACGAAACTTAGATTATCATATCTATGAATTTAGCTCGCTAAAATGACTTGCTAAAAGCTCTAAGTACCAATGATATTTGACAATAATGTGCTTTATTTAGCAATTTCCCAGGTAATACAAGTATGCATATACAAGAATAATGTGTTAAATTTGTAGGATCCATCCACATTCTTGAACGAATTCAGAATTAAAATATTAAAAAAGATTATCAGGATACGAATCCTATTAAATTGAGAATGACATATTATATATGAATTTTTAACTGTTATCAGAATGCTCAATTATCACATATGACATAATATTCTAGAAGTGTGAAAAAAAAACAAGGTGTATATCTATGCAAGGTAGCTACTCTGCTTATTATAAGAAGAAAAGTCATTTAAAAAAAGAAAAAAGGCATGTAACGGAAAGTAACGCTAAGTAAAAGTTTAATAACCCTACAAAATTGTAGTTAACGTGTATAATTTTTATACACACCCGCTGAATACCAAAAGCAAGGCACTCTGATTTGAAAAATATATATCAATATTGTAGGAGAGACATGACTTAGGAGAAATACTGCTGTCTCTGAACTACCTACCAACGGCCGGGAGATTAAATATTGACGTCATAAAAGCAAAACAACTTCTACAAACAGATATGATTGGCGGGTCAGGTCAGTGTTCTTGTTGATGTCTCGGTTTGTTTAATTATTATTAGATACTTGGGTTAAGGATCAATAAACCTAATTTCACTTCATAAATTTGGTTTTTAACGTTTTGCTTTAGCCAAAATAAGTGAACAATCCGAACTATTTTTTATTGAGGAGTTATTTCTTGATGAATTGTGTTGTTTTCTTCAGTTGATAAAAAATAACTATTAACCGTTTTCAGGATCCCTAAACACAATTTTAATCTGTTATTGAATATCATACATGTAACGTGCAAACTTTAGATTTAAGACCTTGTTTTGTCCATTGACAGATCCCTTCGTAAAAATAACGATGGTGCACTTTGAAAAACCCATCAAAACCAAGAAAACTTCCGGGAAGAAAAATACCATTGATCCGGTGTTTAATGAATCCATAAATTTTAATATTACGCCACAACAATTGGAAAACACGAGTATTGTTGTCACAGTCTGGGACTACAATTCAAAAAGTAAGGACGATTTCGTTGGTCGTATTGTTTTGGGGAAATATGGAACTGGACCCCACGAATATACCCACTGGAGCCGGATGTTGAATTCTCAACGTTCTGCAGTTGCGCAGTGGCATTCGCTTAGATCTCGCCAAGAATGCGATCAGGTGTCGCCTGCTTCTATTGCAGTTCCATGACATGTTTACGTAAAGCAAAGTGAAGGTTAATATCAAACATCTGTTGCTGACAAGAATTTCCATATCTGCCAAAACAAGAAGCCAATATCTGTGCAGTAATATTTGATATTTTGTTATGTAAAGACGTTTGAAAGTGGAAATGTCATACTTTAAGGACTTTGTTCATTGTTTGATACAGACTAAACATAATATTGCCTGAATTCAGTATTGTTTGATTCAGAGAGATTTCACACCATGTTTTCCGGTACCATTGAATGTTACATGTAAGAAAAGGATATTCACAAATATTTTGTATCACCTTGGAACAAGAGCAAATACCTTTACTACATCACGTGTTTCAGGCACTTGGTTAAATAATAGTAAAAGACAAATTCATCGCATTTTCATTAACTGCTCATCAAATATATATATTGTAAATTTTTGAGAGGCACAAACAGATTGATATGCGTTATCTATACTGTAAATCACTTAATTTTCGCGACACCTTATTTTCGCGAGAGTCATTGAATCTTTTTTAGCGGGACAAAATGTTCACGAATTCTGGACATTGCTCTATATAATCTTAAGGAATACTAATAAACGCGAGAATGAAATTTTCGCGAGCATATTGTCTCGCGTAATTACGCGAAAATAAAGTTCTCGCGAATAAATAGTGATTTACAGTACTTAAAATCATCTGTAATACGTCATGTTGGTTTGTTTAGAGATCATATATACAGTTTGAGCAGACATTTTACAGTCGTGTTAATAGCATTGGTTGTGTTATACGCACAATGTATATCAATTTGATGTAAACAATAACTGAGAAATGTTACATTGTTCTGCACATATATATTTTTTTATATGTATTACTAAGATAATTTACCGCAGTGTTTGAAAAGCATTGTCACCTTGTAAGGATAGACAATAAATTGTTGCTTGTATGTATAAAAGGTTTTTTTATCAGGATATAAAGTAAACATGTACATATATCTTCACTCATGTGTTTATTGGACTTTTACGAGAAGCACTGACTTTTACAGTTGACTGTTTACTTGGACATTTAAACCTGTATCATCTACGGAGGTACAGAATTGATAATGGATAAAAAAACCTTTCTAGTTGTTAGGGCCACTTATATGTGAAGGCCTGGTTTGAGGGTAGGATAGTTGTCCTTCTCTTCAAGGACAACTTATCTGTGCCTTGAAATAGCCCGTTGTTTTCGTTGAATTAAAGGTTGGGCTAAATATTTATATCGTAAAAGAGCTTCCATACACTGCCTAGTGTGAGAGTAATTCGTCAACTGTAAAAGTCAGCGCTTCTAGTAAAAGTTCATTATGAATACCATATACAGAGTTCATATATACATCAACAAACACACATTTAAGGTACTCCGATCCTCAGGTTCTGAAAATCAAACATTGACTAATTGAAAATGCTCACAAAAATGTCTCTGAATTTTCAAAGTAATTTGTTTTTACCCATATTAAAATTCTTCAAACTTCATCTTTCAAGTTAATCATGTTATATAGAGAAAAGAAGTAAATCTCAAAAGTATTTTCAGAAATTGCGAATAAAAACACCTGCTATGCATTTTCTAATTCAAATTTGATCAATTAACACATTTTAAAAATAAAAATCATGGGTATCCAGGCTTTTGAGGAAATTCCACAATTTTTATACAATTTCTTTCATTCACTTTGATTATTTTACAATGCAAAGAGTATAAAGATTCTCCTGTCATTACAAAGCTTCATAAACCACTTCTAATGTCATTTCATGTTAATAAACATTAGTATCAATGGTTAGATTAAAATGAACATCAATTTCTTGATATCTGTAATTTTAAAATGCTTTTACGGTGTAAAAATTTCGACTTCTAATTAGACCTTTATGAGACCTTCAAAGAACCTTGAAGCACATTGAGAGGTATATAATGAAAATTGTTGCATGAAAATATTTAATTTTCAAGCTTCATTTTGAGACTTTTTGAATTAATTGATAAATTAAAGAGTTGTCCTTCCTGGCTGAGGATCGGAGTCCCTTAAGAAATAAACAACAATGTCAAAAAGTTCTCTGGGAAATGATTGATTGATTTATATTGTTTAACGCCGAGTATTCAATATTTCAGCCATATTTCGGCGGACAAGTTTGTTTATTGACCGGTTTTGTGAAAGTTTTTGGTTTCTCTGGCGGCCCCCAATGAGCCTACTCTTTTTCGAACTCCAGAGAAACGGTCTTTAGCGTGCCAAGGGGGTTGTTATCCCTGACACGGGGCACCATTTAATGTCCCATCCGACGGACTTAAAATTTAAAAATATGTAAACTGTTATAAATATGTAAACTGTTAAAAATAAAATGATCTAAATATATTTCATAAAAGTGCTCTAATCAATTTTAAATTTTATTTAGCTGCAATAATGTAGCCCTCTCCGATTTTTATATCTGACATTTTCTGGAAAGGGCTACAATTCCACAACATCTCAGTAATGGTGCAAAAATATTTTTTAAATACGGGTGACTGCAGGCAAAATAAATTGTTTTTACATTCAACTTACTCCTAATAAGACGGAATTTTTATTCACTGTCGACATCATAGCTCGTTAAACGCGAAAACCATGTAAAATTAATCTGTGTATTTTCTTCTCGCTTTCTCAGCAGCCGTGACAGTTCACGAGTGACGTACTGAGACTTGCGCTTGAAATTTAGAATAACTCAATAAAGCAAATGTCGATGTTTATAAATAATTGTGATGAATAGTAACACTAAACATCGATAAATAAAATCATTCCATGTGTCATTTTTTCGTAAACAGCGATATTTAGGCTTAAAATAAGGTAATTCCACAGAAATCCGCTCCCTATAGATCCTTAATCTCATTGGCTGTCCGAAAATAAAATCTGTCAAGGTCAGTAAACATGGCGGATAAATTTAAGCTGTGATGTTGACATACACGAAAAATACTGATATATGGATTGTTCTGTATATTTTTGGATCGATTTATGTCTTGGATAACTAGATTTTGGAGGTCCAGGTAAGACATATAAATAAAATAGACGTTTATTGACAATTTGAGCCGAAATCGCTCCCGCTCTGCACCATTACGGAGATCCTAAGGAGTTGTAGCCCTCTCTCCCCCCCCCCCCCCAAAAAAAAGGGAGAGGGCTACATAATTGCAGCTATATTTTATTGTAAAAATCAGTTTCATGTAAATATTCCAAAATTGCATGTACATTAACATTTGTAAAAAGTTCATATATGGTTTTTGCATTACCAAAAAGACTACTTCGAATGGGCGTAAAATCAGAACATTCTAATAAAATATGATTAACAGTTATCGGACAATCACAGGATATACATTCCGGCTGAGACTCCCGATTCAGTAAGTATGCATGTGTAACTTTAGAGTGACCAATACGTATTCTTGATATAATTACTTCGTCTTGACGTTTCAGACCGAAGTCACGTGATATGTTAACTTTGTTTTCGATAGCATAAAGCTTACTTTCATCACAAAAATTCCAATAAATTTGCGTAAGAGAATTAACGTAAATTTTAACAAGATATTTCAAATCAGTGTTAAGAATTTTGAATAAAGTAATTTCATGTCGAAGTGCTATCTTTGCTGCACTGTCATGTTTCCAGGGATGCCGAAACGCTCCCAACAAAGATTAACTTTTTTTCCCTTTTGGTGCTGAATTAATATATCTAAAATATAAGGATGATCAAGGTTCTTGTTTTTAAGCTTCATTAAATAAGACAAAACTTTATTTTTTCAAAAGCTTTTGGTATATGAAAGACAACGTTTAAAACACCCAGAAGGGTACCAAGAAATTCATTCAAATTTTATGAAAATCAATGATTGCTATGAATACGCGTGATAAGATAAGGTATTTTGGTTACTTTATTTGTTAAAAGTGAATGCTTTATTGTCCAAAAATAGGAAAAACAAAATTTCAACTTGTTGCCTACACGGGAAAAGAAATCTATATATTTTGAAAAAAATTACAATATACAATATAACATTAACAGTGGAAAAATGAAATCTTGTTAGGGGTTATCTATATGTATTCTATACAATAAAACAGGCAACGCTCAAAAAAGTTACAAATGTTTAAAATGTGTTTGGCATTTATAAGCTTTTTTGAAGGGATGGGGGTAATTTACACGTGCACGCACAAAGTGCATAATTTTACTATTGTTGATAAATAAATGCACATTCAATTTCAAAAGGTGGCATACCTCATCTTGTAGAAGTTCATATACATGTAAAATTTTGCCTTGTCCATAACATTTCAAGAAATCCCACTCCGTTTGGTTGTAAACCAAGGGAGTTATAGCTGATTAAAATTTCAGCCAATCAGAATGCAGCGTACGTTTACGCACGTGTATGGATGTGCATGGTGACCATACCTTCTTGTAGAAGTCCATTATATATATCTATATTCCAAATCTCATCCTCATTTTTGGTTGAAAACAAAATTTTAAAAAGGTTTTAAATTAATAGCTTTATTTAAAGTTTAATGCAATAGCATTATTTTATGCAGCGCACAATAATTATAGTATATGAAAGAGAGTACACGCACGTAAAACCATGTATGGATGTGCATGGTGACCATACCTAGGGCAGTTTGTAGAAGTTGTTGTAAAATGTGCTTATATATATATATATATATATATATATATATATATATATATATATATATATATATATATATATATATATATCTGACCCTAAAAGATATTCATTAATAACCCTAATAGGCAATCCTTTAAATGGCATATATCAACATTTTTGTTGTACATATCCACTTATTTTTAAAAACATTTTGAAAGCAATGTAGAAATCAAAAGAGAATGACAAATGTACAAATATGAATATTTTACATATATATAATAGCTAGAGATATAAAACATAAAGTTGAGGAACGTGTCGTCCGACTTTAAACTAGTTCATCATCATCATCATTTTTATTTCACTCACACCAACATCAGTGGTACATGAGGTACAATATATAAATTAGCCCTCTTTCTTTTTTCTCGCAAAAACATTTTGTCAGTTTTAAAATTAATTGATTGATCATTTAATATTGACCTTGTTTTAATTATGATACTTCAAAATGCAGAATATAAAGATATGTTTCAGATTCTTCGACTATCTAATAATTATGAATCTGCATGCTAAAAATTGATAGTTATTAGATTTATATCAATAAAAAAATGCTAACAGACAAACAAACAATGTTACTTTTGGATTGAACATTTTTATTTGATCCACTTTCGTGAATACACTGTACAATTTATGGATTTATTTTCTATGTTCCAAATCCCATCCTGTTTGATTGAAAACCAAGGGAGAATATTTTACATATATTATACAATAAAGTTTCCAATCACTTGCAGCATCAATGGTTTTCTGAAAATTGTTATATAATGTTTTATCTATAATCTGTACAAAAAAAGATATAATAAAAAAAAAGAAAGATATTACATTTTTAGTTTCAGCCAATGGTTTAATCATTTTATTTTAAAAAGTTAATGTCATATTTTAAAAAGTTAATGTTTTTACTAATGTATTATTTATGTTTTCCTAATTCTATATATATTATGAGTCTCAAAGCATTTCATTAAAAATATTCTTTAAATTTAAAAATTGCAATAAAAAGGCAATTGGTTCTAGGTTTTGTCAAAACTATATCAATTAAATATTCGGCCATTTCACGTGTTGCTATTTGCGCGCTCTTGCAAGCACGTGCACACAAAATTGCATGTATGAATTTTCATCTATAATAAACTACATTTATAAAAAAATTATGTTTTTTTTTATATATTCTATATATCAATTCAGCATTACATCGAAAAATGTAAAAGTTACGGCAATTTCAAGCAAAATGGTCATTTCACGTGCCCCTTTTTCTTTTTTACGGCGCGTCATTCCATTTTACAAATATTTCATAATAGCGTTTGTTTTCATAAAATCATAATTTTTCATGTAAAAAGCATGTATTATCTCAAATGGTAAATAAAGATATCTACTATTATATACAAAATTTTTATTTACTCGACCATCAATCAAGTTATAATCATTATATAGCTGGTAAGTGACTTTGGCTACATACATACCGTGAATACAACAAATCAAAATTAAATAAATTCAAGTTATGTAACTGATCATAACCAACTTTTTCACGTTAGGCCGCGCAGTTGGGGAATTTAATTTTATCATATTATAGTTTACCTTCGTTCTGGTCCGCAAATCTTTTTAGTTATAAAATAGTACATGCTAACATATACCCTAAAAAGGTTTCAAAAACCCTTGCCAAGTGGATGTGTACTTTAAAGATCGGTAATGCTGTAATGGTAAATTGTAAAAATTTTTCACCGTAATTAAGAAGAAAAATAATAATAATAAGAAACAGAGTGAAAACAAAGCAAACTACCGTTTATTCCCCAACTATACCAAAGGGAGGTAATTTGAAGCAAAAGTGACAGAAAATTAATCTAAATATTTCATATATAAATCAGTGTTAGGAATTTTGAATAAAGTAATTTCATGTTGAAGTGCTATCTTTGCTGCAAATTTGCTGTAAAGCAGCCAAAAACTAGTTATGTTTCAAAAGAAGGATGCCAAAAATGTAAAACAGAGTATATTTATATAAATAAAATAATAATTTAAAAATTAATGACTTTTTTTACCCTTGAGAGTGAGATGTGTATACTGAAAAATTAATATATACCCTTTGTTCTGAAAATATAAGGATGATCAAGATTCTTGTTTTTAATAGATTGTAAGCAAGAGAGGGAGTCTGAAAATTTAGTAAATATGTTGTCACTGGAAGATTTTCTGTATTCAAATGCAAGTTGTATGGCCTTCGCTTCCGCAATAAAAATTGTTGCTTCATTTATATAGAAGACGTGTTGAGAATATGCTATCATCAACCACTGCAGCTGACGCAACTGTATCATTATCTTTCGAACCATCTGTATAGATTTCGACTGTAGAACCCAAAGAATGTTTCATTTCGGCCAGTTTTTGTTTAAAAACGCAGAATGAAAACTTGTATCATAATAAAAGAAAAACATGTATAAAACCACTTGGACTACGATCTAAAAAAACATATTACAGACTCGGAGCTTCCTTTGGATATTATAAAGCCTACAAATTTCTCTGAGATACCGCCCTGGAAATTAATAAAACCATGTGTTGATATATCTTTAACTGAATTTAAGAAATCTGAAACAAATTCCCTCTGGGAAATGAACTTAGTTGGTCACGTGATGAAATTCTTCTCGGTAGATTTGATCACGTACCAACGAAGCTCAATTCTCAATGAACTTTTAACATTGTTGTTCATCACTAATATTTACATTTGAGACGAATCAATTCCGAGTAAAATTGCATCTTTTACACGAACGGGCCGCTGTATTGCTATGTTGTGACGCGCAATGACCTAGAAGTTGTTAGTCTTGCAAGTTAGCCTCGCTCCAACATTTGAATGATTTTCAGCAGTCCAGTTCGGGAATTCTTTGTTTATAATGTAAGAACAATGATCTTTACTAACATTAATTTTTCTATATTATGTCATTGATATACAGTATTTGAAGTAAAAATTGTTGAAATTTCGGGTTAAAAAATTTAAATGCGATTTGCAAACCTCCCTAAAAGGGAAAGAAAAAAGAGGGAGAATGAAGATGGCAATAAAATGGGGGCATATTAAATATTGTTCTTATACAGTTGTATTTAACAAATGATGTTGTTCTGTTAAAGTTACAGATATGTTTTATTTAAAAAGCACTTTCCAATATCAATCAAAAGCTAACATTCAACAAAACGATGTTCAGTTGACTCAATGTCATTCTTGCAGAAACTGCAAGCTGGGGACTCCTTTGTGAAGGTTAAAAAATATATGAGTTGTTGGAACTGTTCTACGAGGTATGTAAAATTGTTAAAATGTAATAACAACTGAAGTTTTGATTCTCGTGTGACAAAACAGGAGTTCAAAAATATTACCGTATTCAGGCCAAGTGATTATAAATATCCATCTTCATCCCATTTCTAAATTGGATTATAAATGTAAAAAAAAAAAATTCTATTTTCAGTAACCACGGCAACATCGTTCATCGAAATCAAAAACCGATCGCGATTCACAGAATTATGTATCTTAGTGCAGTCTACTTGTGTGCTAAGTTATATTAAAATAAGACCAAAACTGTAGGAGGACTAGCAATTTGAAAAATTGTTTACAGACAGACAGACGGACGGACGGACGGACGCCGGTCGCATTACTATCGCATAAGCTCTTCTGGTCTCTGACCAGTAGAGCTAAAATTATAATTATATTGCTTATAAGTGATATAGCTGATGGCTTATTACGTCACATTTCGCCTTTTGGTTCTACAAGTGCTTATGCGATAATAAGTTGTTCATCGTCTGTCATTCTTTAAACATTTATTATTAAGGCTTCCCTCCTACATTTTTGGCCGATTTCTCCCTCACTGGCACACAAGAAGACCACACTACGATAAATAATTCTGTTGTTGCCATGGTTACAAAAAGGAGAACTTTCTGTGTAATAATTTCGAAAATTCTACTCCTTCTAGAGTTTGGTCCGAATTCACTTACATAATTCTATTATTGAATTATTAATTTGATGAACTGTGTTGCCATGGTTTCTAAAAAAAGAAACATCTGTGGAATTAAAAAGCTATTACACCTACAGTTTTGGCTGATTAAATCTTATTTGGCACACAAGTAGACTACACTCAGATACATTATTACGTGTTTTTTTTATGTCGATGAACGGTGTTGCAATGGTTACTAAAATATAAATTTCTGTTAAATACTTTAAAAATGCTTCTCCTCCTATAGTTTTCTTCTGATTTCAGTCTTTCTTGAAAAAGGTACATAATTCTGGCTATCGGTCTGTATTTCGATGATTGGTGTTGCCTAGGCTACGAATCAAAGTACTCAGAAGTACAGAGAGCCGGGCTCATTTACAGAGTAGAATGGATTTCTTACATGAATCACGTTTATATTCTGATGAAAAAAATTATTTTAAAACTATCAATATAAATGATAACACACTGACAGTGAGTTTTTCAATCCTAATACCACGGCCCGATTTTGTCAGAATCAGAATTAATCTGGTACCGCAGCTGAATGTATACAAACAGGGCAGTCTGGTTCCCGCTCCTGCTTTACCTCGTATGTGTAGAGAACTACGGTAACACTGATTATCAAAAATCCTTACGCTAATGAACTATGTTCTTTGACTTATGAAGTTTTCAAAGTCATTACTACAAATGTTTATTTTATATAGATAAAACTTCGTTTTATTTTTGTTGCTTTATGTAGCGTTTGTATTATCTCAAAAGCGGTTGAGAGTAAGAACTATATTTTTGCACGTAACTAATAAATGGCGACTATTGGGTTAACATCCTGCCTTGAACAGGAACACGTAAGCCGGCAATTGCTCTTTGAGCAATAAGCCCGGTTAAAAATAGAAATTTCTGTATAATACTTTTTCAACGATGTATGTTATCAATACCTAGGAGGGAAGGCGTGATATTCAGGATCGGGGCCAAATTGTGCTTTTAAGGCTGAAGGATCTGCAAACTGAAAATTACTGTTCCTCAATTCTAGTGCTAGACCCAGTTGTTCAAGAAACCATACGATGAGGCAACCTCTTTGCTTCTTGATTCCCTCTTTTCAAGAGTCAGGCAAAATATCGTTCTTAGTCCTGCTAGGCGCACGAGAGAGGTAGACGTGAGGGTCACTGGCAAGATGGCTGGATGCCTCCTTTAACCCGGACACAAGCTCTAACTTGTGTAATACAAAGGCTGGTTAAGATGCATAAGTGGAAGTTTCAGGTTCAGAATGCATAGCTGCATCAACTGGAACAGGGTCATTCGATGAAAGGGCGATTGGAATGGGATTTTTTCCAAGAAGGGGAAACATCAGTTAAATGTTGCTGGAGGCACTATAGAAGAAGGCACAAGTGAAGTCCTCTCATCCAAGAGAGCTAGGTAGGTGGGCACTGGTTGGAATTTTGTTGGTTGGAATGTTGTTTAAAATGGCCTGGAAGTTAATACCTTTAATTGTTTTATATCTGTCAATGCTGCAAGTTGTTTGTCTATAAAAATTAAATCATGTTGATATTTTTATCGGCAAAGCGTTTTAAATTTTCCACGTGCGTAACATCCTGCCGAGAAATTATCCCTTGTAAGATATGGTAAAAAAAGCGATATCTGATTTTAATTCTAATAAATAAACGGTCCCTAAATAGTTGTTCAGCAAGAATATAATTATAAGTTTTACATTTATAATTTATGATACAATAGGTGAAAGTAAGTTTGGCCAAGAATCTTGGTATTTATACGTTAACAAGGGTATTGTAGCGAAACGAACGATAACTCTGGGTAGAGATTTTGTATGTGTCCATGGGAATAGAGTTTGTAACCATTATTTTGCCTCTTGTGGTTAAAGCTTTCTTTCGTCCACCCAGACTATGTGCACAGGAAATGTAAATCGAATTTATCGATTATTGGACCTCACGTTAGAAGTCCAAGTAAGGGATATAATTTCTGGACTGGGACATACATGTACAACACCACATACAGTCCGACGATGAAGATTATTTGGGATGTAGTCATCATCGCTATTTGATGGAATATTTAACCTTGGTGTTTGATAGCACAGGAGTACCAGCTCCTCTTTAGTATTAGTACTACCGTTAACCGAATGCTCGGCAAGGTACTTCTATAGGACTTAATTCTTAGATGTAGGAAGAGTCACTAGATATCGGTGATCACCGGTCAGCAACGCTAAATAATCGGCAGACATTGCCTCCAGCTCACTGAAGTTTTTTACCTACATCGCACAAAAGTTCCATCAAGTTGAGTGATCACTATTTCAGGTATTAGCTTCCCTTCGTGTTGCAGTGTTTAGAGCGTTCGTTCTTTCGAGAGTCACATTAGGTGAACTAACCCTTACATGTAAGTTGAGGGTTATAATCCCACTGCAGGAAGTGAAGAATGGTTTTTCGGATGAGACTTGAAAACTGCAGTAAGTGCTGGCACGATAAAGATCCTTCACTGTTCATCAGTTAGAAGTGTTGAGTACAGGTCTAAATTTAAAGCCATGACGCACAAGTAGTGACGTCTCTATATGTTTGTTCTGTTGCTGTGTAAAGTCCCTATCGAGTATTTTTCCTCATATTGATGGAGAAGCCATCACTTGCCGGTGGACTCGAAGCTGCAAATTTTGTCCTATACTCGCCACTGAACACTGAGGGATCTTTTTCGTGCTAGCACCTACTGGGGTTTTCAAGTCTTATCCGAAACACCAATCTTCACGTCGCAGTGGAGCTAGGAATCAACAGTATAATAGCAATGGTAATAAAAAATGGGGGAAAAAAATGAAATGTTTACATACAAACTCTCAAAGGAGTCACTACTGAAGTCATATACCATAAGAAAAATACAAATCAGTTTTAAAATATTTATTGACTTTCTTACAAACTGCTAATAATGAACACTTAAATATATTGGACAAAATAACCATGGTTTTGAATTGTTTTCCCGAAACAATTATGATATGTTTTATTATGTTATAGTTCAACCATACTTTTTTAAACATATTATTGATACGAAAATGCTACCTGTAAGGTCGTGCAATTCATGCCCAATACCGTAAATCTGGAAATTTTTGCGTCGATTTTATTTTGCGAATCTGGGTCAAAATGCTGTTGATTAATTTTTACGTTTCAAAATTTTGCGAATGACCACTGCTTTGTTTACACAGTTGAAATATTTTGATAAATAGTGATTCAAATTTGGGTATACACAATGCCGACACAGTGTTATTCAGGGTACGAAAATGTTAATTTGAATACGTGTTTGAAGTTGTGGATAATTTTTGATGACCCTGTGACATTTCAAGCCATGAGACTCACTTAACCGGCTTTGAGGCAGCCCAAGCAGTAGGTATGCTTCAATCTGACGATACTCAAAAAAACTGTTGCTGCTCACTTTAATATGTCCCAAAGTATCATTTCACGATTATGGAATCGATTCCAACATACTGGTACCGTTGCTGAGAGACTAAGTTCTCGTCAGGACCGTTATCTGGTCAATATGACAAAACGGCAGATGTTCCAGAGTGCTGTTAGGCTATATACAGACTTTCAAACAGCAACAAGTGTGCGAGAAACACCACAGACATTTAGAAACAGACTCCATGCGGTTAATATCCGAGCATTCCGAACAGCAGTCCGGCCTAAACTGACCCCGAGACACAGAACAGCCAGACTCCAATGGGCACGAAACCATGTCAACTGGAACTGCGTCAGTGGACCCCTGTTTTTTTACAGATGAGTCTCGGTTTTGAGTAGACTTTCATGATGGCCGTAGACGAGATTGGCGTACGACCGGTGAACGTTATGCAGATTGCTGTGTTGCTGAGCATGATCGCTTCGGGGGTGGTTTTGTGATGGTATCAGTATAACCGGAAAGACTGACTTGCACTTTATCGCAGGAAATCTTACCAGGGATAAGATACCGAGATGAGATACCGCATCCTATTGTCAGGCTGTATGCAGGTGCTATCGGTGATGACTTTATTTTAATGGACGATAATGCTAGACCTCACAGGGCTCGCGTCGTAACAGACTACCTGGAAAATTAAACCATTGAGCGAATTGAATGGCCCAGTCTTTCGCCTGATTTGAATCCCCTAGAACATGCTTGGGACAAGCTACAGCAAGCTATTTCAGCGCGCCCAGTACTCCCTAGGAACCACGAGGAGCTTTCTGCAAAACTCGTCGAGGAATGGGCTAGATTGCCGCAAATCTTCTTTCGGAGACTTATAAGTAGAAATAACCCTTTTTTGAACAAGAGGCTCAAGTGAAGCTTTGACACTGTAATAGGTCATCTGAAGAATAACAATTATTTGTCAACTTCTCTTCTTCGAGTTTTCTTAAACTTGTCACATCAGATAAAGCATTGTGAGCTTCATAATCTACACCTAGTATACACTTCACTAGTGTTTCTTGTTAATAATTGCAAACTGTGGCCTTATCAATCGCTTTTTTGGACAGTCTATACGTATCTATAAAACCAGACACACTGTCTTCTTAAACATGCATCAAATTGCATTTTTGTAAATGAAACATCAATACAGGAATATCAAAGTTTTCGACGTTAGGCCAAATCACAAAATGACTTGACAAAATTAACAAATTGTTCCAATTTCCTTGCGGGTTCTACATCATCCAAGGATTCCAAGGTGCTTCAAAACACCACCCTTGTATGATAATCCTGTTTCTCTTGATGCGTCATCTGCAATTGCACTGTTTAGAGTCATTGAGGGTTTGATCAACAGATACTGCAGCTATCTGAAGGATATCGGATGTTTTTCAGCAATAGATGAATCAAATTAAACACATATTTTCGAACAAAAAATTAACTAAATCGTACATAAACTATAAGGTATCTGAAGTATTAGTTTCATATCCAAAATATGTACACTTACATCGTCCTGTTGTTTCTTTGTTAACATACAGCAAAGAACTGCTGTCTGGAGATTAATATCCTGCAAGTCAACATCCTCATTTTCCAAACTTATTTCAGAATTGTAGGTAGCATCTGTAATCACATCAGTCAAAATACAAAACAAAGTATTAGATAAGCATTTTAGAAATTGATTTTCATCAGAATACCACTACTTTTACGTACCTTCCAAAACCGAGTGTGTAGTTTATTTGATGATATTTGAGCTTCGAGTTCCAAGCGATTTTCTTTTTACACTACGATGACACTGCAACAAACATTTTTTTCCTTCAGTTTGTTGGCTAGGCGAACTATGTGTTGTATAGTAAAATGTCTTGGTGACATTGTCAACTTCCTATTGAGCTATAAAATATTTTTATTTTTAAATATTTGATAGCCATACTGAAAACCTACAGCATACAAGTATCTAATAAAATTAACAGTACATCCGAAAAAATTACAATCAATATTTAATTGACTTGAACATCATAATGATAAGTACATGGGTTCTTTAAAGACAGTTAACAATAATATTTGAAATAATAGAATCCTGTAACAAAGGTAGTATATAATACTGTAAATCACTTAATTTTCGGGACACCTTATTTTTGCAAGATAGTCTTTGACCCTTGATAAGCGAGACAAAATTTTCACGAATATTGTGGTAATTGCTCTATATAATTTTGAAGAATATTATTATACGCAAGAATTTTTCGCGAACGCATTGTCGCACTTGATTACTCCAAAATAAAGTTCTCGCAAATTAAAAGTGATTTACAGTATTTGTTAGTAAATAATAATTTGTGAAAATAATGACGCAATATATTTTCAATGTAACTCCAAAGAAAAGGGAGCAAAGTTACCGACAATTCTACCTCTGATACATAGCTAAATCCATCATTCTTTTGGCATACAGGTGCAGAAACACGGGAATGCAGGCTTTCAGAGCCTCCTTAATACCTGTATTAGTTTCGAAATTTCAACATATTATGAACTGGTTAATGGACTAGTGACAATTCATGCAAGAACAATAAAATTGTACATGACATTGAATATCCTTTCAATCTTTTTGGTACTTTACTAGACACCATCTGATTTAAACTTTCATTCAGCTGCGTGGATTTTAAAACAGACAATTCACTAGCTTTGTTGGCATACTTCTCGAAAAAGTTCTTTACTGCTTTACGAAGAATAGGACATAACAAAAGGGCCATGGGCCTATAGGTCACCTGAGCATCATGCAACAACTTTCAAATGATTGAATTTGGTTCATGGTTTAAGCCAGATGCTATGGCATTCACAATTTTGAAATAGTCACTATTGCTTATCATTACTATACACTTAAGCAGTTGTTTAGTTTGTTTACTTAATACCCATAAGCAGGGTAGGGGAACAAAAAATGCATTTTGACTAATCAGTAATATTCAGCAATAATCAGAAGTGCCCCTACCACACATGAACCCCTGACCCTAGGTATACACATTGCACAATTTTTGAAAAAGCACACTTGCTATCAAAAATGTTTGATTAATAAAAAGGAGCAGATTTCAAACAATTAATCATTTTCAGTATATAAGTAGAGCCCCCACCCCCAACCCTCTTTGGTATCCCTGACCCAGGGGCCTTGAAATTCACAATTCTGGAAGAGCCCTCATAACTATATATAGGTAGTTCATCTGCTTATTACCCAGGAGTATAGAGAAGATTTTCGTAGATGTAATGTATTTTCACTATATAATCATTAGAGCCGCGCCCTTACACCATAACCCCTGACCATGGAGCCATAAAATTCAAAATTCTGGAAGAGGCACTTTTGCTCATCTTAACTATGTACATAGTTTATTTAATATCCAGAGGTAGAGAAAAAGATTTTCAAAGAATTAATGCATTTTCACCATATAATCAATAGAGCCCCGTCCTAACACCAGAACCCCTGACCCTGGGGCGATAAAATTCAAAATTCTGGAAGAGGCACTCTTGCTCATCATAACTATGTACTTAGTTTATTTAATACCTAGGAGTAGAGAAGATTTTCAAAGAAATAATGCATTTTCACCATTTAATCAATAGGGCCCCACCCTAACACCAGAACACCTGAACCTGGGGCCATAAAATTCACAATTTTGGTAGATGCACTGTTGCTCATCATAACTGTGTACTTAGTTTATTTTATACTCAGGAACAGAGAAGATTTTCTAAGAAATAATGCATTTTCACTATATAATCAATAGTGCCCCGCCCTAACACCAGAACCCTTGACCCTGGGGCCACAAAATTCACAATTTAAGTATAGAGGCACTCTTGCTCATCATAACTATGTACCTAGTTAGTTTATTTAATACCTAGGAGTAGAGAAGAAGATTTTCAAATAAATAATGCATTTTCACCATAAAATCAATAGAGCCCGCCCTAACACCAGAACCCCTGACCCTAGGGCCATAAAATTCACAATTTTGGTAGAGGCACTCTAGCTCATCACAACTGTGTACTTAGTTTATTTAATACCCAGGAGCAGAGAAGAAGATTTTCAAAGAAATAATGCATTTTCACTGCATAATCAATAGAGCCCCGCCCTAACACCTGAACCCCTGACCCTGGGGCCATGAATTTCACAATTTTGGTAGAGGACTCAATGCTTATTACAATCATACCAACACTTTGACTGCTTGATGTCCAGGAGTAAAGAAGAAGATTTTTAAAGATTGCACTTATTTGAGTGGTTTTTGGCCCCACCCCCGAGGCCCCTGGGGGGCAGGGACCATGAAATTCACATTTTTGTTCCCATTCATCCACAGATGCTATATGCCAAAATTGGTTGAAATGGGTTCAGTGGTTTCAGAGAAGAAGCTGAAAATGTTTAAATGTTAACGCATTTTTTAATGTCACGTTTCCTTACTTATGTAGCAAAATACCTTCATCATCTGCATACGGAGTTTATATATCACAGCTGATTCGATAAGCAAGAGCATGCTCTACGAATGAACAATTTAATTTTTTAAACGAGGTGAATTATCGACAAACAAGTTGATGAAACAAGAAACTCAGCGTAAGGTCTATGGTTGATGCAATGACCTTGTCTTCAAACACAATTTATTATTGAGTCAAATGCTGACTGACGTTTTTCTTACTAGTTAATTGTTATTCCATTCTTTATACACTTATTTGACGACGGATTTTTCCGTTTATTTCCGATCATGACAAGGAGCACACGGTGGATTTGACCGGTCAGCAGGGGATGGTCACTCCTCCGTGGCACCTGATCCCACCTCTGTTGTTTTGGAGGTCCATGTTTGCTCTGCTCCTATTTTGTATTGTTCTATGGACTTTTGATCTTGAATACTGTTCGTAATCTCTATATGTTTCATACTATGACTAAAAGTAACACTTCGTTTTAAAATATCCAATCCAAATGATCTTTTAACCTCTTAAACAAAATCACGTCACCAAGGTTGTTAACTACACTTGTAAAAGTATACATTTTTTTCATATGTGCTTACATGTAGGTTAGGGTATTGAAATTCAAAGAATCATCGCTGTCAAAATCTGTGGTTTTTTTCTTCAGCTTACGTGCTCTTAAAGAAAATGGGCGCTTTAGATGGCGATTCGGCAGGAATAGTGGCTCATAAAAAGAATTTTAGAAATATCATTGATTTATACATTTTTTTCAAAACCTAGCCAATTACTGTGTTGTTGGTAAATGTAAAATGGGCAAATATTCAGTTAGATATGTTTGATTTTATTTTAATATGCACCTTGATATAGCCGTACGAGTCAAATGATGCAAAAATCGACTCTTTTATAGCCGTTTTTCATTAATTTGTTGTTTCTGGGTCTTCTCTCCATGAATTTTAAATGTGTTATCAGTGTATTTTTAACCGTAAAATTTTTTCCAGTTGTTTGAAAAATGGAGAGACGACCCAGAAATACCAAAATCTAAACTTTTTACATTAATTTTCTGGTAGAAAATTGACAAAGTCCAAATGTATAGGGCTTTGGCTTTAAATAATGATTTAAATACAAGCTCTGTATAGTGTTCCGCGGTAGCTACATTGGTTTGTCGCTGGATTCGAGCCATATCGAAGCAGTAGCTTAGGTTCGAATACAGGGATTTCTTTTATTTTATTTTTCTTTGAGCTTGAAATTTTTTAATTTTAAATACTCCTTGAATAAAGTTGCAAATTAGTTTTTTATATATTATTTTACATTGTTTTATATTTCATTGCGTTTACATTTTGTCTTTATAGTGCTAACGTTCTCAAATGGAAATAAACATACATGAACCTGTAACTACAAAGTTACACCTGATGAAAAAATATTGATATATTAAAAAAACTAGCAACTTCAATCGTTCTGTTACATTCAATATTTTAGTGCATTTGAAAACTGAGCACAAAAATTATTAAGTGTTAGACTTCTATTACAGTGTATATTCTATTACAATCATGTAAATGTACAGCTGATGTATCCAGCATACTATATATTAGATAATTTATCTTTCTTGACACCTTATAATTGAAAAAATTATTTACAAATAAACAAACATAAGACAGAAATCCAATCCCATGCAGTTTCTATAAGATGTATAAGATACGCATTGAAACTACATGGTGCTTGGACATTTAAATCTGAATTGTTTCGTGTCAATGATTCCTGCCGACTGCCCATCTAGTGCGCCCACTTTCTTTAGAATTATAGCGCGAATATCCACAGGCACCTGAGGTATGGATAATACCCCCCTTTTTTTTAATGAAAAAAAAAAATAAAAAAAAGAGTGTATAATACCTCGAAAATATAAAATTTCCCCGTCAAACACATCTATATGTCGTTATATGCAAGCAGATTGTACTTTTTCTCACGTTTAAAGAATGGCCCTATTCGGTATAATAAAGAAACAAAAGTTGTAAACAAACGGGGGTTTCCCACTTCGAGACAGATTTCCAAGGTAATAACAGCGTAACCTATCATAATTTTGCAAACAGTTTGTCTGGGAGATGTTCTTTTACTAGTCTCTTAAACCTAAACCCCGCCATTGATGGTTAATATGCCGTAATCGGACGATTTATTAATCGGATACATAAAATTTTTCTCCATTGGCAGCGTTGGAGGAGGTTTTGGAGCTGCTTTTCTGTTTCGCCTTATCTGATTGGTTAGATATTTAAACTGTATTACAATTAAACATTGGTATTATCCATACTTCAGGTGCCTGTGGAATATCATGTTTCGCCGATTTAATCCCAAACAGGTACACACATTTAAGTTAAAAAGAATTTTTAGGTATTTTCTCCTGAAACTCTTCGCAAAAAAACTAATTGAAATTAAACGTACTTTTCTTCTTTCTTTTTTTTTTAGGTCACCTGAGTCACTCAGGAGACCTATTGCTATCCGTTTTCGTCCGTCGTGTATCGTGTGTCGTGTGTTAACATTTGAACATTTTCAGCTTCTTCTCTGAAGCCACTAAACCAATTTCAACCAAATTTGGTATACAGCATCTATGGGTGAAGGGGAACAAAAATTGTGAATTTCATGGTCCCCGTCCCCCTGGGGCCTGAGGGGTGGGGCCAAAACCACTAAAATTAGTGCAATCTTTAAAAATCTTCTTCTTTACTCCTGGACATCAAGCAGGCTAACTGTTGACATGAATGTAATAAGCATTGAGTCCTCTACCAAAATTGTGAAATTCATGGCCCCAGGGTCAGGGGTTCTAGTGCTAGGGTGGGGCTAAATAGGTTATATAGTGAAAATGCATTATTTCTTTAAAAATCTTCTTCTCTGCTCCTGGGTATTAAATAAACTAACTAAGTACATAATTATGATGAGAAAGAATGCCTCTTCCAAAATTGTGAATTTCTTGGTCCCAGGGTCAGGGGTTCTGGTGTTAGGGCGGGGCTCTATTGATTATAAAGTGAAAATGCATTGAATCTCTGAAAATCTTCTTCTTCTCTGCTCTAGGGTATTAAATAAACTAACTAAATACATAGTTATGATGAACAAGAGTGCCTCTTTCAAATTTGTGAATTTCATGGCCCCAGGGTCAGGGGTTCTGGTGTTAGGGCGGGGCTCTATTGATTATATAGTGAAAATGCATTGAATCTCTGAAAATCTTCTTCTCTGCTCTAGGGTATTAAATAAACTAACTAAGTACATAGTTATGATAAGCAAGAGTGCCTCTTTCAAATTTGTGAATTTCATGGCCCCGGGGTCAGGGGTTCTGGTGTTAGGGCGGGGCTCTATTGATAATATAGTGAAAATAAATTGAATCTCTGAAAATCTTCTTCTCTGCTCTGGGGTATTAAATAAACTAACTAAGTAAATAGTTATGATGAACAAGAGTGCCTCTTTCAAATTTGTGAATTTCATGGCCCCAGGGTCAGGGTTCCTAGTGTTAGGGCGGGGCTCTATTGATTATATAGGGAAAATGCATTAAATCTCTGAAAATCTTCTTCTCTGCTCCTGGATATTAAATAAACTAACTAAGTACATAGTTATGATGAGCAAGAGTGCCTCTTCCAAATTTGTGAATTTCTTGGCCCCAGGGTCAGGGGTTCTAGTGCTAGGGCGGGGCTATATAGATTATTCAGTGAAAATGCATTATTTTTAAAGAAAAATTCTCCTCTGATCTTGAGTATTAAATAAACTAACTAAGTACATAGTTATAATGAGCAAGAGTGCCTCTTTCAAATATGTTAATTTCATGGCCCCGATGTCAGGGGTTCAGCTATGTGGTGTAAGGAGAGGGAGGCTCTACATTACATAAATTCTTTGAAAATCTTTTCCTTTGCTCCTGGGTATTATGCCAATGATCTAAGTATATATATATATTTATGATGAGGAAAGGTGCATCTAGCAAAATGGTTAATTTGATGCCCCCCTGGGTCAGGGGTATCGGGGGGTGGGGGTGGGGGGTTACATAGTCTGAAAATAAATGAATGCTTTGAAATTTACTCATTAGTATTAATCAACCATATTTGATGAAATAACATTTATGATGATAAAATTTTGAAATATGTGGCCCCAGGGTCTATGGTTTCTGTGGGATGGGGTGCACAATTGCATGGTTTAGAATGGAAGTGCATTTTTCTCTTAGTTACTCTGATCTACTTATGGGTGTTAAGTGACTATCTAGTAAGCATTGCTAAGTGTATAATTATGATAAGCAGTAGTGCCTCTTTGCAAAATTGTGAATTTCATGGCCTCTGGTTTAAAACACAAACCAAATTCTATTGTTGGAAAGTTGCATGAAACTCAGGTGACCTATAAGGCCCGTGGGCCTCTTGTTTAATTTTATTTTTTCAGAATTTTATAAATTTAAAATACGTATACGACTGAGAAAAATGTACATTTTAAAAATGAAAGATCAATGCTGAGATTACGAGTGGATGTATCAAGTATTCCAATATATATATTCCCATGATTTTACAAGATTAACATGTCCAATTTGGGCCCCGGAGGATCCAAATAGATTTACAAAGATAATACAAAAGGAGGGGGGTCCAAATGAAAGAACAAACTTGATCTGCAATGTATAAACATAAATCAATACAAGGTATGCTGAACAAACATACTGTATATTAATTATGCTATAAAAATATAAATCAAGTAACTGCAAAAACCATGCATGTATATCAAGGACCAAAAATCCACAATGCATTGTGTTACATCTCTCTCGTAAATTTACTTACCTATTACCTAGTCATTGGTCCTTTGCAAAACTATTGGAATTCCCTACGATACCAATTGCGCCCCGTTATTAGCAGGCCTATTTTTTGTATTCATATGAAGCAGAATTTGTCCAAAATCTTACAAGGAATATTTAGGAACGAGTTGAAAAATATAGGAAATTGATAAATGATAATAGACAGAATGTGCATTGATACTGATTAATGCTGTCTTGTTCGAATTTCATCCATATACCAGGGTAATCTTTACTTTATACTTGTTTATTTCCTTCCCGTTTTATTTTATTGTCCTTAACTTGAGTAGAAAGTTTTTACACACAAAATAAATGTTTTATTATATAAAATTGATTAAACTTAAAACATAAAAACAAGCAAAAAATGGGAAAAAATATAGCCTCAGTGTTAAGCGCAAGCTCAAATCAACCTTGATATTACATGTATTGTAAACGAAACAGAAACCAAGATGAGCTGGTTGTTAAAATAACAATTTTACAAACCATAGATTTTTTCAGTGCATTTATAGTACATTTGTATTTTAAATAATTATATAGTTTGACAATTAAAATACACTTATAAACTAACGTTGAGGACGACACTCTATATACATGCACATTTTGTATAAAATGATACGTTTTACAATTTGTTTATTTTGTTATATAAAGGTTAATTAGGGTGAATTTATTTTGTATCGGACACCTACCTAGCATCGTACAACTTCGAAACAATGATTACAACTTTTCGCATTTTGTTTCGTATTGCTATTTTATCGAATGTTAAAATTTATAATGATGCTGAATATTATGATTACGTGGTGAGACTTTTCAAGTCAGTGCCCTTGAAAATGACGTCAAGAAAATTCATCATCAGAAGGTGAGTTAGCCGATTTTAATGTCATTGTAAAAGTTAAGAGTTATCCCTCTTTTAATGTGTTAGAAATAGGAAACTTCATTATTGTCTGAAATATTTTACATATATAAAATTATAAAATTAAACAAAAACTAAACAAAATAAATTTGCAAGTTAACTGGGGCATAGGCCCTAGGCCCTAATTTAAAACATTTATTTTCTAGCATGATCTGTAAAAATAGTTTCTACACAATTAATGGCAATAAAAGTTTTCATATTTGACCATGCTAGTATTTAATTGAATCTTTCCAGTACATGCACTGGTACTTTTTTTTAATCTGTAGTAAATGTTTAATAATTTGGTAATTATATAGTTGAAAACTTGCACGTAGCTAGCTACAAGTATCTCAAGGCCTTCTCGTGTGCAAGTTCGGAGGCCATAAAACAGTCGAGCCCCCTTTTGATTTAAGTTTCACATTTCCACGATTAAATTTTCTTTGTAAACATGATTTAGAAAAAGAGGTCGCTTTCGTCTGTTCTTTTCTTGTAGACTTTTACTTCCATTTTTGCTTTAGGAAGATTCTAAAATAAGTACATGTATTACTTTTTGTTTTCGACATAAAAATGACTATCGTTAAAACTAAACACAGTCAATTTCAGTTGCATATTATTAAGATATACGTTAATTGTTTTCATCGGATTATTAAGAAGTTTGATTATTGAAATTGATGATATTTGTAATTTTTAAAAAAGTCAAATTTTTTTTAAATATCTTGAAAAGATGATAACACTTTTCATTAAAAATAATATTAATGATAATAATAATGATAATAAAACAATCTTTTAACATTTTAATTTATATACTGTGCAAAGGCTGAGGCTTTAAATAAATTTTAAATAACGATTACTGTAAAGGAAACAGAAACCAAGATGAGTAGGCTGCTAATTAAAATAAAAACAATAAAAAAAAACATAGAATTTTATTCAAAAACAAATGAAGAACCGATAAGGTGTCGCTTGTAATGTACACGTTTATTTACAATAATTGTATTTTGATTGATTTTATATGACAATGAAAATGCACTTGAAAACATACATTAAGGACGACACTTTATATATGTATAAAATAAGTTTAACTTTTGTATATTTCTTTGTTTATTTTGTTTTAATTAAGCTTAATTAATTTCAAACGTTTATTTTCAGTGAAAATAGTTCCTACTCAAGTTAACAGCACGGCAATATAAATTTTAATATTTCACCATGATGGAATTTATTTGAATCGTATAAGTACATATACAATACTTTTTTTTAATACGTAATTAATAATTTGGTTATTTTAAAGTTGAAAACTTGCATGAAGCTAAATACAGTATCCCAAACCCTTCACAATTCCAGGCAGGCTCCGGGGCCATAAAACTTAGTCGAGCTCCATTCTGATCTAAATTTCACATTTCCACGATTAAATTTCTTATGTAAATTTATGATTTTAAAAAAAGCAGAGGTTGCTATCGTCACTTCTTTTGCTTCCATTAGAACTTGAGAAAAATTCTAAAATTAGTATTACTTTTTCAAATCCTTTTCCGACATAAAAATGACTATTGTTAATGCTTAGCACAGCCAATTTCGTTGCATATTTGTTTTTAAGAGTGTAAATAGTTTTCATCAGATTATTGAGAAGGTTGATTATTGAAACTAATAAAAATTGTAATTTTAAAGAAAAGTCCAGTATCTTTGAAATTGCTTTAAAATACCTGCAAAAGATGATAATATTTTATTTTTATAAATATAAAAAACAAACTATCAACATTTCATTTATATAAATTGTGTAAAAGATAGGGCTCTTTTGATCATTGCTTAAAATAAATATTTCTTTTTTGTTATATTACTGTAAACGAAACAGAAACCAAGATGAGTTGGCTGTTTTTACAAACCATAGTTTTTTTTCTTTAATAGATTAAGTACCGATAATTTGACGCTTATTATATACAAGTGCATTTACAATGTATTTTAAATAATATCATATGACAATTAAAATACACATAACTGTCTTATAAACTTACATTAAGGGCGACATTCTATATACAGTGTATGTACAAAATATGTTACTTTTTGTTATTTTGTTTATTTTGTTTTAAGTTTATTTCATAATTAAAAACATTTTTTTCTTTGAAAATAGTTTCTAATCCAGTTAACGGCAATTATTATACTTTAATATTTATTTGAATCTTTCCATTTCATGTACCGATACTTTTTTTTAAACTTTAGTAAATATTTAATAATTTAGTTATTATAAAGTTGAAAACTATGAAATTCCTTCAAGATACCTTCAAAAGATGAAAGTATTTTCATTAATAAAGAAACAACAACAACAAACTATTAACATTTTAATTTATATATACTGTGCAAAGGCTAGAGCTTGAAAAAAATATTTCTTTTAATCAACGATTACAGTAAACGAAACAGAAACCAAGGTGATTAGGCTGTTTAAATACAATAAATTTTACAACCATAATTTTTTTTTTTCAATATAGAAAGTACCGACAATGTACAAGTGCATTTACAATTGTATTTATTGATAATTCATATATTATATGACAATTGCTATACTCTTATAAACTAACATTAAAGACGACATTCTATACATGTATAATAATAATTTTTAAAAGCTTTTAAATAGCCTTTAGTAAAGTATTTCCAGTTTATTTTTAGATCACAGTAAACATGGAAAACACCTAATCTTTAAATAGATAAAAGTAGATAAAGTTTACTGTTTTGATTAAAAATAATATTGCACTCTTAACTTTCAATATAAGTTCCAAAAAAGTCTACAATGCTAATGCAACTCAATTCATCTTCACTTTGAAAGTTGATATCATTTATTTTATGAATTACAAAAATGTACAAACGATTACGTATTTCTAAAAATAGATTGCGCACATGTCATAAGAAATCCTAAAATCTGCCGACATCAGTTTTTGTCTCTTTGCAGTCAGTAGAAGGAGGTGAGTTTATCGATGATTATTATCCATTCCTATTGTGTACAGGATTAAAATGTGTTTGATAGCTGTATGAAACAATAATTTAAAGTAATGCGATAAAATCTGTGTGCTTTCTCCTGACTTAAGTCAACAGGTGAATCAAAATGTCGGTCGACTACAGCACCTCAAGCGGGTCGCCAAAATGTGCCTTTAACCAACGTAACATGCATATAATCTGTATTTTTATTTCAAATAAACAGCCAAAATATTGTCGTGAAATTGGTTGTTCTTGACAGGTAAAATGTTGAACACAGACTTTAAAATGGATATGGAGATGTATGAGGCGGACCCAGTGTTTAAAAAGGCGCGTGAAGAGTTGAGTGAACACGGCGTCTCGCCTACTCTCATTAAGGACGTCCTAAAGAGTAAGATACAGCTAAGGCGTGTCTCCGCGGGACAGGAGGAACTTAGAGTTGAAGATAGACCATCTTTAAAACATCCAGTACGTAGCTTTTATTTGGACACACCAACATTCAAGTGCTACATGCACATGACACCGACACCGTCGATGCAAAATCTGATTAATCTGATTTTTTTCATTCTCATTTTTAAAAAAAAGTTTTGATTATTTATATTATAAAAGATTAATTTCATCATTCTGACAGACAACGTCCGAGGTTTTGATCTGCTGTGATAAATGGGCGTTGTCTTGAAGTATATTTTGCTATATTATAAGAAATAAATTGTTTTCTACATTCAAAAAATCGATTAATTCTAAAGTAACAATATGAACACACGATATCAAGGTAATAAGGACATGTTTGGATCAATACATTATAAAAAGTAATGTATTTGACTGGTTTAACTATGCACTGAAGTATCTTTCCCCTTGATCGGCATGCATGAATTCATAGAGTGTTTTCCAAATATTTCACAAATTTCATCCTGATTTGTACAATTCATTTTCACATATGATTTTTTAAGGAGGAATGCAACGCATTTTATAGATCTTTGTCCCTGTTAAATTGAAAGGCCGATATAAGCTCTATATTATTTTTAAACTGATTTTCCCCCAATTTTTCATTCATGAAAAAAAAAGTTTATTTGCCAAAAAAAAGGGCTAGAGTTCAATATCTGCTGTTCATAAATGCATAATCTGAATATCTTATAAAATATATAAGGAAGATAGACGTTTTTAGCTCACCTGAGCCGAAGGCTCAAGTGAGCTTTTCTGATCACATTTTGTCCGTCGTCCGTCCGTCTGTCTGTCTGTCTGTCCGTCCGTCTGTAAACTTTTCACATTTTCGACTTCTTCTCAAGAACCACTGGGCCAATTTTGACCAAACTTGGTACAAAGCATCCTTGGGTGAAGGGAAATTTAAATTGTTAAAATGAAGGGCCAAGTCCCCTCACAAGGGGAGATAATCAAGAAAAGACAAAAATAGGGTGGGGTCATTAAAAAATCTTCTTCTCAAGAACCACTGAGCCAATAAGGCTGAAACTTATGTGGAGGCACCCTGGGATAGTGTAGATTCTAAATTGTTCAAATCATGACCCCCGGGGGTTGGGCGGGGCCACAATGGGGAATCAAAGTTTTACATAGAAATATATAGGAAAAATCTTTGAAAATCTTCTTCTCAAGAACCACTGGGCCAGAAAAGCTGACACTGATGTGGAAGCACCCTGGGGTAGTGTAGATTCTAAATTGTTCAAATCATGACCCCCGGGGATAGGGCGAAGCCACAATGGGGCATCAATGTTTTACATAGAAATATATAGGAAAAATCTTTGAAAATCTTCTTCTCAAGAACCACTGGGCCAGAAAAGCTGACACTGATGTGGAAGCACCCTGGGGTAGTGTAGATTCTAAATTGTTCAAATCATGACCCCCGGGGGTAGGGCGGGGCCACAATGGGGAATCAAAGTTTTACATAGAAATATATAGGAAAAATCTTTGAAAATCTTCTTCTCAAGAACCACTGGGCCAGAAAAGCTGAAACTGATGTGGAAGCACCCTGGGGTAGTGTAGATTCTAAATTCTTCAAATCATGACCCCCGGGGGAAGGGCGGGGCCAAAATGGGGAATCAAATTTTTACATAGAAATATATTGGAAAAATCTTTGAAAATCTTCTTCTCAAGAACCACTGGGCCAGAAAAGCTGAAACTGATGTGGAAGCACCCTGGGGTAGTGTAGATTCTAAATTGTTCAAATTATGACCCCCCCCCCCCCCCGGGGGGTAGGGCGGGGCCACAATGGGGCATCAATGTTTCACATAGAAATATATAGGAAAAATCTTTGAAAATCTTCTCAAGAACCACTGGGCCAGAAAAGCTGAAACTGATGTGGAAGCACCCTGGGGTAGTGTAGATTCTAAATTGTTCAATTCATGACCCCCGGTGGTAGGGCGGGGCCACAATATGTATTACAAGAGGGAAATCTGGTAAAGAACAATATGACAAAAGATTCTCAGGTGAGCGATGTGGCCCATGGGCCTCTTGTTTATTTATCATTTTTTTAAAAGAAAATAAAACACATTATCTGTTAATATTTTCAAAACCTATGAATAATATATTTATAAAACAAGTCTAGGCTCTAAAGGATATGTTAGACAATCATAATTTAATTGAGAATTGAAACAAAATTGCCAATTTGAGAGAAATGAATATTTTAAATTTTGGCCGATCCCGATCGAATAAAAAATTATCCAACCAGAATTTTATAATTTGAAATAGATACCATTTTATATGAAAAAATAAATCTTATACAGGTTAAAAATTGGTGTTGAAGTTGAAAATCAAATATAGATTTCTTAGTGTTAAATACATGTATATTTTAGTGTCACATTGACCCTCCAAATATCACAGAGAAAATATACTGTTTCAGGGAAAAAAATGTTTTATAGAAAAAGAGAATGAAACGGAGAAATCAATTCATATATTTTTTAAAACGGTCTAAAAATAGTTAATTATTTGAAGGGTCAGTGTGTGATACTTTCATTAAGAAGGCAATACATAAATATATAAAATATCCTTTGTTTATTTTGATCGAAATTGGTTCTAATATTAAAATAATAATTTCCCTAATGGCAGTTTCATTTCAATTTTTATGAAAATATGATTTACTAAAATGTTCTCCCAAGTTGTGACTAGTTAAAGGAAGATTTTATTCAAAAGTTAAAAAATATTCAAAAATAATGTTTTTGTCCTCATAAATAATTCTATATCCAAAAAAAAAAAATGTCTACCAAGACTTTCTTTACATATTTCATTAGATATTCACATAATACATTTTTAATCGAAACTATTAACCATAAAGCAACTTATCTGCGAATAAAACAATACTTTAATTTTCTCCGTAAAATACAACAAAGCAGTCTTCAATGCTAAAAACATAGTTTAAAAAGGACGTCCTAAAGAATCTGGTGTGGGATCCATCCTTCAAAAGGGGAAAAACGATGTCTATTTTTCAGACTCGCGAGATGTGTAAATAAATCTTCAAACCTTATTTCTTTTATCACTTACATCTTGGATATCTACTTTAATTTAACAATTTTAATGGGATAACATTGAATGATTAATCTACCAAAATTAGTTTTATTATTACTCTTCCTGTTGATTTTATCATGAGCCGCAGGAGAGTATTCTATTTTTAAAAATGCACCTTCTCAACATGAACTTAAATTGTTATACATGTAAACCAGTTGTAAAATATTTGTGATGGATTGAAATGTTAACTGTTTTTCCTTGAGTACAAAGAGAGATTAAATTTCTCTAAATTAGTTTGTAAAAATGAAAAATATTTGTGTTTCTTAAAATCTAGAAATACATGCAAGGATCAATTCTTATGTGAGACAAAATAATTTAAAGTTTCAGCTAGGAATCATTTTGCTTTGGCTCATTCAAAAGATTATACAATATATACTAGTCTCTCGTCTTTGAAGTTAATATTCACTCCTACTGGGTCCGATCCATGGCTGTAGTTAAGTGAAGAAATTAATAAAAGTCTGCATAACTACATTCCTCTTCCAATTTTGTGAAAAAAGATCGGTCCTTATTCTCAATGTTTAGTCCTGTATGTCTATCAAGAACAGTTTACTCATTGTAGTTGACAGAAGAAGAACAAGAGAAAAATGAAGCGAGAAAGAAGTGTAATAGAGTATCAGCCAAAAGATGCAGGGAGAAGAAAAAACAGGAAAATCAACAGATCTTTGACGTAAGAACGGATACTGTTCGTTATCATCATATTGCATTTCACATATATAGGTCTACTTTTTGTTTCGTGCCCTTTATATAAACTTCCGCGCGTTTTCACATGTGGCAAATCTATTGTTCAAAGCTTGTTTTTGAGAATTGTTTAGGCCTAATTATCTTATCTTGACTCGAAGATGGTGGGGTTGGGCACATGTACAGTAGTGTGACATAAATGAGTTCGCAAAATGGCCGCCGTCATTCATGCGTGCGGTGCGCTTGCGGTATGTAAAATCAAATTTCTATCAATAAAATAATATTACCACTTACCTTTTTGTGTTAGTACTTTGTTATATGGCCTCTAGAGCGTAGAACACTTCGAATTCTCCTAGGAATGCTTGCATATAAACTCTGAATATAGTGCAAAAGGAGGCTACTCCATATTTCATGGACGATTCGCTCCAGATCATTCGCGTTTCTGACCTCATGTGTCCTACTTTGTACACGGATTTTGAGCACTCTCCAGACATTATTTTTATTATATTTAGATCAGGACTTTGTGGGGGCCATGGTAGAGTGTTAACGTTATTGTCTTGTTTCCAACGATTTGAGAAAGAGGAGACATGATAGGGGGAGTTGTCTTCTTGGAAAGTCCAGCGTCGGTTTGGGAAATGACGAGCGATCACAGGCCAAAGACACTCATCAAGAATTGCAATATATTTCTCGCTATTCATGTTCCCATCCACAGTTTTTAGGGTACCAACTCCATTATAACATATGCAACACCAAAACAAGGGAAGCCCGACAGTTCGTTTCCCAATCACCACGCAACCCGACACATTCAGGACGTATTCTTTCCTCACTCTTCCTCCAGACATGAACTTTATCGTTATTTCCAATAACTGTCTTAGTCTCATCACTGAATATTATGGATGACCAATGATTGTTTACTGTCCAGTGCAATTTCTGCCGACAAAATCGGGTTCTCTTCTCTCTATTCACGCGTGAAACAGTTGTTTTCTTAGAAACTACGCACCTCTTATAACCTTCCTCTGATAATTGTCTGTGAACTGTTCTGAGTGACACATTAGATCCTGTCCTGGCATTGAATCTGGATGTTATATCTTTTAAAGTCTGACGACGGTTGATTTTAATGCTTCGGAAAAGAACCCTGTCATCTCTCTGTGAAGTTTTTCGTTTCACCCCACTTCTCGGTAAATTTTCTATGTTACCCCTTTCCCTCACACGTTTGAGAAATTTTTGGAAGATACGACTGTTAATTCCGGTTAGATTTTCAATTTTATAGCTTGACAGACCTACATTTGACATCTGAATGATTATTTCTTTTAAGTCACTCGTCAATTCTCGACCATGGGGAGCCATATCTCCAAGCAGACGATAATTGTTTATCAAAGGGGAATAATCCAATTTTATAACAATGGACAGATTTAGTTAAGTCGTACCTAAATTTCAATTAAATATTTTTTTTCCTTTAGGAGAAGTGATTACGTTATTTCAGCAACTGATTCACCGCCCTTCTAAAATACTAACGATGACGGCGGCCATTTTGCGAACTCATTTATGTCACACTACTGTAGTTTTTGCTTTGTCCATCCGTCATATTGTCTTTTTGTCCGCAAAACTGTAAGCTTCCTGGCAATAAAAAAACTGTCCTTTGCCCCTTGAGTTTGGCTATTGTTATAGAATTTTACTAAATTTTAAACCAGCCATAATTTTTACAGGACTTTCATTCTTGATATGAATATTCTTTGTGATAAGACCTCCATTTGGGTACCGATTTTTTTTTAACATTGTAGTTTGACTAAGTTTAAAAAAAACCTTTCAACTTGAACATCTTTTCAATAGTCTGAGAAGGAGATTTTATATTTCACATATGTCTTTGCTGTACTTTCCTTTCGTTTGTTTGTTGTTTAACGTCCGTATCGAGCGTTTTCTTCATACGGAGACGCCACCACTGCAAATTTTGACCTACCCGGTTTGCTCGACACTAACTGCTCTTGACCAGTACGGATCTTTTTCGTGCCAGCACCCACTGCGCTATGGGACCTCAGTTTAAACGGTCCTACCTGAAGGACTTCTCTCCACCTCTCACAGTGAGATTGGAACCCGCGACGTAAGGATCAATTTCTTACTTTGTGATTCTAGAGCAGAGGCTCTAACCATTGCGCCACGCGCGCTATCCTTTCCTTTCATACCAAAAATTTTGACCATTTAACCTTGTCGTTTGATCCACTTTTTAAAAGTCTTAAACTTGGCCATAACATTTAAACGCTAGAGCTTTCATTTTTTACCCGTGTTTTTTTTACGTGTTTTCTTGTGACAAGACCGTTTCTGAAGTACTACTATTTAAACCTCTATATCCTGACTTTGGTACATGTAAAAAGATATTCCCTTTTGGTACCAACATTACTTTTATATCTCCTTCTTGCAGTTTGACTTGCATTTTAAGATTTCAACTTTGATTATGAACTGTCATACGCGGAATCACCAATTACAAATACATCTATATTTGAAAATAAGCATTTTTATAATAAGAAGATTTTGTGATGTTTAAATACAGATGCTGAAAGACCAGGAACAAAGAAATGAGGATTTAAAACAAAAGATATCCGAAATGGAATCGGAAAAATCTAAGATGTTAAAGACCCTCAGTGAAAAGTACTCACAATTAAATGGATATATAATCACACCAGAGAATGTAATGGACATTGTGAATCTAGGAGTTCAGAGTGGAATAGAAATCTCAGAAACTACGAGTGAAAGTACTACCGCAAACACGCCAAATGATCAAAATAATCAGGAACATTTGGACCAATCTAACCAAGCGATTCCAGCAACTACGCCGCCAAATTCTGTAAATAATTCAGGTGAAATGAATTTTCAGACAATGTTCGATTTCACAACACAAACCGAAAATGATCTTGGTGTTCAACGGTCAGTCAACTCCACGCCGTTGGCATCACGGGAAGAACAATTTGAAACTGAAGACTTTTTGGCTTGCATTCCAGAAGAACATTCTGTGCATTGTTGGGGTGAATGGAATGACTTATGCAATGAGTTCAGTTTTTAAGACGAATAAAGAAAATTGCTTCTTTTGGTTGATTTTTTAAAGCATTTATTTGGTTCACAAATGAACAACTTTTTCATATTGACATTAAAACATGGTGTATAAATAATACATTTTGCCACGTTGGCTATTGTAATTAAGTTAAAAACAGAATTTAGTTTTTTTAGTAAAATTGTTATTATTCTGTGTCTAGGAAACAGCCAAAATTTTATTTTTTATTTTTTTTTAATTTAAGTTACGTTTAGTGAAGCATCTGTAATATGATTTGTAATAAACATTTTGCAAATATGTACAATTCAGTTTCAATTCAGAGAAAGTGATAAGTAGAATCATTGTCTAATCATAGATTATAATGATTAATAAACGTTTCTTTAACCACTAGATTATTTCGGACACTGACCAAAGATATTAACAAGAGACATAAAAAGATACCAAATACAGAAATATAATGTATCTGGAAAGTTTTTTTTGAGGTATTCAAATCGAAAGTGAAGGCTTTCATAAAGAAGTTCAAATATACTAGGAAAACAATGCTAAAGAGTACATGCGTAGATCTACATAATTAAAATAATTTGTCAACAAAATTGTGTTTGCTGCATTTGTTGCATAAATATGTTACTCAAGTTAAAGATAAGGCTTTATATGCAAAATTTAAATAAAATATGTGAAACCTGAATTACAAAGTGTAAATTTAAATTTTTTTTTTTCAAATCTTGACCCCGGGGGAAGAATTGGGTCACAAAGAAAATTACGAGTATTTTACATAGGTATGTGTAGGAGAAAATATTTTTTAAATTCTTCTCAAGATCTGTAAATCCAATGACAAACTGATACATGTATTCAAGCATTCTCAAATGTGTAAATTTAAGTTTATATTATACAATTATGGACTGTTTAGAAGGGAGACATCACCAATTATCAGGTCTGAGTAGGGTTGTCAGCCGAGGGCGCTTAGACCTGATAATTGGTGATGTCTCCCTTCTAAACAGTCCATAATAGTTTTATTATCCTGAAGAATAAATAATTATCAATTACGTAGAGTAGAAAATAGTAATCAAACCTCTTGTTTTCTTCTACTCTGCTCCGATTCCATACTTTTAAAATATGTCAACAGACAACTTTGACGTCATCGTTAGAATTTATTGTTTACCGATCCCGCATATCTATTAATTGTACTTATAAATAAGAGTTATCTCGCTTAAATCACTTTAGTTTCATTCAAAGGGCGACAACACTGTTGTAACCCTGCATGCTCGCTTACGCTATTTCATTGTCATCTGAAGGGAGATAACAGTTGTCACCCTGCGCGTGAGGGAGACATCACGAGTTGTCTCCCTGCACGTGACCTGCTCTAAACCAATCAGATTGACTGTATAATTCTGAAGGATAATAAATAAAATTATTACCTGGAGGAAGATTGAGCCACAATGGTTGAATGAAATTCGAACAGGATTAGATAGTAAAACAATGTGTATAAATTAAATTCCTGTTCTTTAAAAGAATTACAAAGCAAGCATGGTTATGGGCTTGACCAAGTGAACACATTACCAACGCGTCAGGATAGGACTTTAGACCTATTTATAACATCACATCTAACCCTTGTTGAAAAGGTCTATACCTGCCCACCAATTGGATTGAGTGATCATGACATCCTAGCCATCCGTACAGCACTCAAACCAACAAAGTCTATCAAGATCAATCGAACAGTTTACAATTATAAGAAAGCTAATTGGGAGAAAGTAAAGAGTAACAAGTCCGATCTGTGCAATGAATTTAATCCAGAAGATAGAGCTAATAAATCGGTAGAGGAAAACTGGAACTACTTTAAGGAAGCGGTCTTCAGAGTCATGGACACATGGATTCCTAAAAAGGCAGTAAAGAGAAAGGCTGATGTACCGTGGATGACAAGGGAGATAAAGAGAAACGATACTAGACCCAGAAGAGGATACAACATCAAAAAACTTCTGGAAATACATCAAAGCCCGGAAACAAGACACTATGGGAATTGGAACACTGAAAGCTAAAGGGAAGATAGCAGAAACACCACTGGAAAAAGCAAATATACTAAATGAACAAATATACTAAATGAACAATTTACATCAGTATTTACCAAGGAGGACAAAGCCAACATCCCAGAAAAGGGACCTTCCCTATTCACACCAATGAGAAATATCACCATCTCAGAGTCAGGTGTAAGAAAGAGCATTCAACGCCTGAACGAAAAGAAAGCAAGTGGACCAGATAAGATACCCATCACATTCTTAAAGAAAACAGTTGATATCATAACACCTGTAATATCATATATATTTCAACAATCATTGGATAAAGGAGAAATACCAACAGATTGGAAAAATGCGAACATCGTGCCAATTTACAAGAAAGGGGATAGAACAGCACCTGCAAATTATAGACCAGTATCACTTACAGCCGTTATATCCAAAATGTTAGAACACATCATTTTCTCTCAGATCATGGACCATCTTGACAGAGAAAACATTTTACATGAAAACCAACATGGATTCCGAGCTAAACGATCATGTGAATCCCAGCTGCTGATGACGACTGATGACATCGCCAAACACTTAGACCAAGGCAGGCAAGTCGACATGGGGATACTGGATTTTTCAAAGGCATTTGATAAAGTCCCACACACTCGACTATCGAAGAAACTACACTATTATGGCATCCAGGGGACAACACAGAGATGGATCAATAACTTTTTGATGGACCGACAACAACAGGTAGTAGTAGATAATGCAACATCCAGCACAACATTGGTAACATCTGGGGTTCCACAAGGAACAGTGCTTGGGCCGACATTGTTTCTCATCTATATTAATGATATTGCAGACAACACAGCCTCAACCATTCGATTATTTGCAGATGACTGTGTAATCTATAGACCCATACTTTGCCAACAAGATCATGAACAACTACAGAGGGATCTGAATACATTAGTAAACTGGAGCGACACCCGGCAAATGGAATTTAATATCAAGAAGTGCGCTATCATGCACTTTAGAACATGAACAAGAAAGAAAACCTTCAACTACACCATGAAGGGGGGAGCCACTCCAGATAGTAAATCACCACCCATACTTAGGAATCGAACTCAGTGACAACTTGAAGTTCAACTTACATATAGATAACATCTGCAAGAAACCTTCTAGTGTGCTAGGATTTCTGAAGCGCAACCTTCGACATTGTCCATCACAGGTCAAGGAAAGAGCCTATCAGAGCCTGGTTCGTCCAAAGTTAGAATATGCAACACCTATATGGAATCCACAACAGAAAACACAACAGAAACAGATAGAACAAGTACAACGCAATGCAGCTAGATTTATTAACAACAAGCCTTATAATCCAGAAAAACCTGACAGCGTAACATCCATGATGCAGGAACTGAAATGGAACACCCTAGAACATAGACGTATATGGACTGATGTAATACTCATGTACAAAATAACCAATCAACTCATAGCAGTCCCACTATCATACCTACCCCCTCTAGCAACAGTACGAGGAACTAGAAACAGTCACTGTCTGAAATTCGTACCATACCACTGTCGAATCAACGTTTATCAACACTCATTCTTTCCAAGAACAATCTATTACTGGAACACTCTACCAGAATCAGCCATACTTTCACCATCGTTGGAGCAGTTTAAAACTTCTTTTCAGAACCTCCGACCTTGGAACACTTACCCTGCACACTAAGATATCAACAGTGACCTGTACAGTGTATATATATGTTAAGGAGCAATCTTTTTTACATTTGGACATTCCACTGCACGCATGTACATAGTCCTCGCTGATAAATGTCCATATGGATTTTCGCGAGTATACACATTGAAGTTGAAGCATATTGAAATGAAAGTCTCATCAAGCTCAAATAGCGTAAATTCAATGTTGTTTAAAATTATGACACAAGGGCTAGGACCACAATAGGCGAGTTGTTCTATGAAGCATGTTTTATCTAAATAATTTAGCTGTAACATTTTAAGAAGATCATTTAAATACACCAAATCTTGTAAACATATTTATTCATTATTTTTATAACTATAATATTTATGTAATTAAGTTGTGAATTCAGCATTTAATACGGTTCGCAAGTATCGACAATCAACCCGAGAAAACCGCCTCTTAGTGGAGTCGGTGAATTCCCAGATTTTATAATGTAGCTGGTTCTGACGTTTTCCTGGCACGTTAAATATCATAATCGTGAAAAAGCTTGGAAAACGTCAGACGTTTCGGACTACCTATCACATGGCCATATTGACTCATGTGAGCGTGTGGCTCATGGACCTCTTGTTAGTTTTCCCGTCAATTTAAGGCTTTGTGTATCGATTCTTAAAAGGAAAAGTTATCTCTTGGTGCATAAATTCATTTAATCGGTTCGATCTTTAATTGGTTTTACTTCTCTCTTAAATTCATCTGAGTTGTATCTATGTAAAGAGGGACGGGTTTTCCATCTTTGGGTATATATCCGTACACAGTCATATGAACTTGTGGACGACTATTTTTAATGTATATACATTTATCCCGCTTCAGACAAATTTGTCGATTACTGATTGGATAAAAGCTAATCACATGACGCCCTGAAATTTTCCGTATTACGTCTCCGTTTCCATATTACGTCTCCGTCGAGGCGTAATATGAAAATCGGGCACGCGATTCCGTTCGAAGCGTTGTTACACTCTCTACCATCGGCTCATACTTCACCTCTGTCGTTGGCTCGCGTATATCACAGTGATAAACACGAGAAATAGTGCGTTTGTTTTAATTCATTATAATTCAATTTATATGTTTATTTCTGACTTTTCAGATAGATATTTACTAAATTAATCCAGAACGTTTGATTTAATTTGAAACAATCCTGCAAATATTACTTTTTATACGTTATGTCAAAAATCTTGACGTGAGCCCATTGCAGAGGTGTCTGAGAGAGGAACGAACGACAACTCTGCATAGGAGATTGGCGTTGTTATTGTAAATAAAAATGGCGGCTAAGAAACGGTTATCGTAGGTAGTTTGATTACTTAAATTTCTTGTTACGATATTTTATGTTGATTGTTATTGGATTAAAACGTGATATTTTCATAATATGCACATATATTTTTTTTTTTAATATTTAAGAATTAACGTTAGGTCTTCAGCGGGATAAATTCGTTAAACAGTCAGTGACCTAATACGGAATCATACAGGGTGTGAAATGGAAATCCAATACGGATTTCCATTTCACACCCTAATGATTCCGTATAAGGTCACTAACTGACTGTGTAACTAATAGTACATGTTGTATAGAAACTGAAATGTCATGTTTTTCTACTATTACGTAATTATAGTTAGCTACCCGTCTGTCTTTAGGTTACATTTTTATTCAAATCACTTCTCCTCTGACATTTCTTGTTCTCTTTAAATTAAACTTGGTTTACAAGACTAACAAAGATACAAGAACTCTAAAGGGTGTGTTCATAGTTGCTAAAAATAGACAAGAGGCACAAGGCCCGTAACAGTCACCCGAGTTAATACAATATTGTGAAGAAGACTGCTTAATGAAGAAACCGAAAATGTGAAAAAAAGTTGGCGATCGACGCACGACAAAGTAACAGTATAGATCATCAGAGTGGCTCAGGTGACATAAAACTTCTTTCTCGATACCCGAGTTAACATAATCTTCTCATTAATGAAAATAACATTAGACTCAGTAGAGGAGAAAAGGTCATTTATTTAGTTAGTTAAATGAATGACAGAATAATCAAACAAGTCAAAAACATACATTTGTAAACTCGAAAAAAGACAAACAAAAACATACTTAATTAACACCGTTATGTTCTCAAACAATTATGCAATAATCATTATAAAAATGTGATACACATCATAAGAGTATTTCTTTATAAAGGCTATTCGTCTCAAAGATTAATTTTTTTTTTAAATGTAAGAAGACTATACTGTAATAGATAATTCACTTTACTGGATTTTGATTTTACAGAATAATGTTGAGATGCGTATTTAAAACAAAAATGAAATTCTTTTACAAGGGTTATCCTACAATTTTTCCATTTTTTAAAGCTTTCAAACATAAAAATTTTGCACTGAGATATAGAATTTTTATGCCGTTTTTCACAGAGAATTCAACAAAAGTAGTAATTTCTGTGAAATTCTTTCAAAATGCTTCTTCTCCGTTAGTCCTTATTTAATCTTTAGAAAATTGCCTGTTATAAAATACAAACGTCTTTGGGATATTGCTTTTTCAATTGTAGGATGGTTTGATCACATTGATGACATTGTAAAAAAAAAAAGGCTATTTTAAACTTCATTTAAATTTAAAAACAGAAGTATTTATCTTTAAAAAAAAAATCATGCGTAAAAATTAAGCAAAATGGCATTCTTTAAAGTATAAACCCCTGTTTAGGAAGATGCTACTTTGAATATGTATAATAGTATGTGTAATAATTTATTTAGATCATATACCCAGTTATCAACGGGCTTTCGTAGACACCTCTATCATACATTTATTTTTATATATACTTTAATGGATATTGAATTAAAATAAAATTATCTAAAATTAAATAAAAAAAATTATTGTTTATATAGAAGCTCGTACGTTTGCATATATTTTATTCGGTGAAACCATTACTCGAGTTTTTTTTATTTGGTCGCTTCCATGAGCAAATGTTAATATTCATACATGGCTTCAGAATAAATACCGGTAATTACGACATGTTTTGTGGTCATGAACTTTTAGACTTGTTTATGTATAAATAAATTAATTTATAATGTAAATTTGTCGGACTGATTAATAATCGACCTAGGCATTGTTTCTTGGAGTCCTCGTTTCTGCCCTTTTACGACAGTTTTTATAGGATTTGTCAGAATGATTATTGTCCCCTTTACGACATAGACGTAATGCTTGTTTTCTCTAACGACAGAACGCTGAATAAACAAATTCGTGTGCAACCATAAGACGCGTGAATATACGAAGGCTGTCCGTAAAGTTCGTGGACAACATTGATATATTGTTGTGTACTTATTTACATACATAAAAAATGACAATTTTGTTTTGGGGTTACCACTGTTCCATGATTTCAAAAAATTATTATTGTCTATGAAAATTAAATAAAGAAAAAGAATTGGTAGCATGTTCATAAACGATGTACATGTACAATGTTAATATTCGTGATTCAGAAATGAAGAAATCGTTTTTTCTATTTAATTACACATGAAAATAGTTTTTGTATTTGCATTAAGTACAAATCTAAGTTCGTAGAATTTTAATTTATTTGCGATCTCGTTTTTGCATTGTTGTTTTTTTCTGTTTATGAGGCAAAATAACGATTCTTAACGTTTATGTATATATTTATGAGCTAATATTAGACAAATGTGTTCCTTTTTTCAATTAATCATAAAATTGTGGTCAGCATAAAAACGTCATCATCGTGTCATGGCCAGACAAATGGACGTCCTTACTCCGGACAAATTTATTTGTAAACAGGACGACGGTGTGTATATATACATGCTGGCGAGTTTCAAAATTCAGACTATAACGGAAACTAAGGTAATGTTTTATTTTTTAAAGAAAACGACCAATAAGGTTTTTTTTTTCATTTTTGCAAAAACAAAAATTGAATTTGTTCACGGAAGTATGCTATTATTATGTTTTTTAAAACTTTTTTTTTCTTTAGAAGAATCATTTTTCTACAGTAAACTATGATGCTCCTAAAAAGTTGCCTTTTGGTTGTACTTGCCGCCAAATGTTTTGCCGGGCAAATGTCTCCAGGAGATCTGGAAGGTAAAACTGGTTTATTACAATTTTCTTACGATCCAATGTAATATCATTCATTTCGTAAATATAGATAATTTGAAAATGATTTTTATTTCATTTCAGAATTTGATAAAAATGTGCGAGTGAATTTAGCGGTAAAAGTCGCGAAAAGTTTTGAAACTCTAACTCAACAAATATCAAAACTGAATGGCGACTGTATGTCTAAAATTAACAGCACCATTGACCAGTGCAGTTCTTGTCCTAGGTAAGTCTTCAGTCACTTTGAACCTAGTAACAAGAAATTCAGAGAGAGAGAGAGAGAGAGAGTTAAAACATCGTGTTGTCTGTTGCTTTGTAAGTGTAAGATTATACGTTAATATGAGTACATTTTTACTTATTGCGTATATTTAATAGAAAAAGGAAGCAGTATACGGGAATTCTCAACTTGGAATCAGTTTTTAGTGTTCCGGTTTCTGAGGGCACAAAATTGGCAAAGACGATAGCAGGGTCACTCTCTAAAGATAGCGTGCAACAATTTCTGGGAAGCAACTTAAGAACTGTGCTGAAAACTCTAAAGAACACGTTTACTTCCATCATCAAAAGTATGTAGTAAATTCTGAGTCGTTCTTTTTATAGAAGTCTCAAAGTAAACAAAACGAGATAAAGAGTTTGAAACACATACATGTACTAGTATATGAAAAAGAGAAAATCTAAATTTTTATTAACATAATTAAAATATCAGTAGATTTTGTGATTAGTATTTTTGATCTAGATACGCTACATTTTGTTAAAAAGTATACAAATAGACGTGTTTTAGTTGGTGGGAGATTAGTCATTAAATCAGCGATCATGGCTGCTTTCGTAATATAACCTGTGATTATAATAGCAATTTATATCTCATCTACCGTGCAATTTCGTAAAAACTAAATAAAAAGTAATCCATACTTTACCTGTTTTTCTTTTAAATTTTCAGATAAGGATATAAGCGAAATCCCAATGTTATTAAATAACTTTCAGCAAAATTTTGCAAGTCTAAGGGATTCTGTTTTAAACCTTCCATCAACCTTTAATGATTTGATCGGAAATATCGGCAGTGGACTTAGTAAGTAGTATTAAATGAATACACATTGTCACATTTTATCCGTAAAAACCTATTAACATTGTATATTGTATATGTTTCCGTTGCGTCTACTGTATTTTTCATTCAAGGTTTTTCATTCGGGTAATAAAAAGACTTTTTGAAATATGGATAATTTTAACCAATGAATGAACTTTTATATATTCTTCGTTTCCATCCTCAGGGAAGCTAAAATTTTGGAGGAAAAAGCGATCAGTGGCAGCCTGCTCCGCCTGCGACCTGTTGGACTCAGATGATGCCAATGTTGTTATAGCTAATGGTATGAAAATTTTTAAATCTTTCTCTTTTAATGTTGATATATAGCTAAAGGTTAATTGAATCGTTACATCTGTACGAGGGGTGATCAAAAAGTTCGCAAACTAGTTGAATAACTTCCATACAAGAAACAATATTTGGTTTTAATGTTGATTATATTTTAAATTAATCCTCCCCGATTTTAATGCACATCAACCACCGTTCTGCGCATGCGCGAATCACGTGATAATGGCGGTCACGTGACCCCCTCCGTAGCGTTCTGTCACAAAGTTAAAAGATTTTTCCGAGTTTTATATTTCTTCCCATGTGAGTTAATTTTTATGACAAGAACAGTTAATTTGTCAGAAATGGTCATATCTCGGCAACAGAATGGGTGGATAATAACATCCTTTCCAAAAATAAGCATGGCGACCATTAAAACACAAATCTTCTGTCTCAGGAGAGACCTTTATTCAAGGTGGATAGAGAATGGGTTCATCCTTTTTATCATATCTAATATGTTTAAAATCTAAAGTAAACGATATCTTAGGTATTTAATACTTATATCATTGTTCAAATATTCAACTATTTTTCAAAGTGCTAATTGGAGGTCTTTGATAGCAAATTGCTTAATTAAAAATACATATCTTTTCAAACTTGCTTTCACTGGGCAAGATGACAGGTATCATTTTTAACCATCAGCCTTCCTTCACTAAAACGATTAATCCAATCATTAATTGAATTTATAGGAACTCATTTATCTCAATAAACTGTGTACAAATTATTATATGATACTGTAGAGGGATTTCTAAGATATTACAATAAATTGTACAGTCGTTTGTTGAACGAGTTCGACTGAGACAACCATTTTTAGTCACAAGTGACCTAAATAGTGACGTCATTTTCACATTGTGACGTCACAAACAAGGAGAGAAACTTTATTCAGCATATGCTATTTATAGACCTTGTGTAGGCTATGTGTGTACCGAATTTCATTCTAATCTGAATTGTGGTTTTGTAGATATAGAGATAGTTTGCGAACTTTTTGATCACCCCTCGTATTTAATATAATAGTGCTTTTACTTAAGAAAACTGCGAAAACTTTCTCTCTCTGAACTTTGTTTTTCATTCAGTTTCAAGGTAAAATCCCTGGGGACATTTGTATATTTGCTAATTTACAGTATGTGGTGCTGATGCAGCTAGTGGTTTGAAGAATCTTACAACGAGTATACAAAATCTAGAACTGTTGTATGAAGACGCCATTAATGGCACTATACTCACAGAGGTGTGTGTTCGATTCATTCTTCTGATTAAAATCTCCCTGTATACCTGCAAAAAAATACTTTATGTCCTTTGCAGGAATATATATTATACAATCATTTGACTTTACCGGGAAATCACGTTTTCATTCTGCAATTCCGATCCCGATCTGAATATGATGTTTTATTTATTATAGGTACTTACCGGCGCGCCTCAGATGACGATGTCACCGTCCTTATCGGTCTCGGCTGAACTTGACCACATCATATACAGCATTGGAACAACGACAAAAACACTGGCCGGGGAGCCCGGAGAGAAAATAATCTTCACTGATAAACCAGCATCGTACGCTATGCTGGCAGATAAAATTTACAATGATTTTGTGTGAAAAGACATAATATGAAGAAATCTATATACGAGTCCCTGCCTATTTTTTGTTCTTTTTTTTAGCATATACGTTTTTAAATAAATCTTGAATTCAGAATTTTGAATGTTTCATTTTTTATTGTGTGATATAGATCTTTTACAGTTCATAGTACATGCACATGTTGCTGCAGAACTAGAGTATTGCTCTCGTAAAAACAAAATTATTGAGATTAAGTTAACACTTTTTTCAATTGATGGCACTGCAGCTCTCTGGTCGTCTATCCTTTTTTTCAGACAAGTGATTACAGATATTTATTCACCATTTTCGTTGTATTCAATTTCAGGCCCATATGGTTTTTTGAAAATACCTTAAAGCTGACACGAATTCTTAAAAATGCAACATGTTCATCTCTGTACGACTTGTTTCATTCCAAAAATAGCCGTATCCCGTCATATTTTTTTCCAGATGCCTACAGAATTGGAGATGATTTTGTAACATCAAAATATTCATTTCTGACGCTGTTGTCGTACGTCGTCTAAGCGTAAAAACTTTAGAAATTGAAGGCGTAGCAAATTATAATAGACATTACATTTTTGTTGTTGTTTTCTTAAAAATGTTAACTTTTTACCGTTTCTTTTCATACAAATTTTTAATTATTTGCACATTAATAATAAAAGATTTTATCAATAACATTTTTTTCCGTTAAAAAAGAAAATACATTTTAAATCCCAATTCATCCATTTTTCTTTGGAATTATTTTAATCACAAAATATTATTGTGTGATAGATATTTTATATTAAAAAAATCTTCAAATATGTGTACACATTTAAAGTATAAGAAGCCTAATCTTTACTGCATAATGGCAGTTTTTAATTTTTTTTATTTGCTTCAGTACATAATTTGATAATTCTGCAAATCTGGGGAGCCCCCCCCCCCTCCAATCTGAACGTACTCTTTTTTTCCTTCAGCGGGGACACGGATTCTCTGAATTAGCTTGTTTAGTCAGCAACAGAAGAGAGCGCTTGATTCGATGCTAACTGAGCAATCTAATTCAGAGAATTTGTGTTCCCCGCCTAGGGAAATAAGAAGAGCATGCGCAGTTCAGGGGGAGGGATTCGGATGCTCCGTGAATTTGTAGACTTATTAAATATTTAAATTTTATTGAAGCAAATGTCAAATGGATTTAAATATTTATTTGCAAAATTATTCTTTATCATGTTTTTAAAAGATTCTTTTAATAAAGAATATTTATCACGTTGTTATGATGATTTTATGAATTGTACAAGCCAGACGTCATAACTTTTTTTATTTCACATGTTAAAAAAGGGGGCATAATAAAAACCTTGATCGTCCGGATTTCGAACCCGGAACCTCTCACCTGCTATGACGGTTTCATGCCCCTACTCCATAGAGTCACTTGATTGTTTCGTAAATTATATGCAAACATTAGGTCACATGTATTACATGCATATATTCAGGTTCGATATTGTCAAAATTTTACACAATACATGGTGTCTATTTTAGTCTTTACTAAAAAAAAATTCTAATAGATGTAATAAGAATAAAAAGTCCGCCGACAGCATGTATTATACGTCATAACTCTACACATGCCCCTGTGCTAAAAATAGTGCCATGCGACATTAATAAATACTAATAAAAAACGGGACGGGATACTTTGAGAGGGGTGAGAGAGGCCCTAGGGAGTTTTGGTATAACATTTTATTTCATGAGCTCAAAAGCTTCTTGAGATATCGCCCGGAAACGAAAGTGTTAAAACAGACAGAATTTATGACCTTGACCTTTAACCTCAGAATCAACAGGGTTCTTCTTTGGGTCATATGGATTTGCTATGCAAAATTTCATTGCAAAAAAGAGAAAACAGAAGCGAAGTTGTCGTAATTGGCATCTCTGGGCCTGTATACAACAGGTGTTTGTAGACAGGACCCTCCTTTTACGATGCACCCTACTTCTATGATTGTTTTTAAATACTGCAGTATTATAGTTTAATCATGATTGTTTCCCCTTTTTATCTTTCTTTCCTTCATATACACGTTCCTAATTAAAAATCACCTTGAAATCCGACACATTACCTTTATGATATTTATAGGGGTGATAAATGTTAATAGAATTTGAATCTGCCTCGGATTTCAATGTGATTTATAATTGTATCATCTGTCCTACTATCTTTATAGATAATTCATGTTTTTAGAATATAATACAATGTAGTCTTAGTTTCATGAAATTTTTATGTCGAACGAATGAAACTTCCCCCTCCACCCCCTCTCCCCCGCAACAACATCACATCCACACCGACTTTATAATTTAATCTACCGTTAATTTAAAATATGTTGACCTCCGCCTTCTCCATAACTTCAGTACTAAACAGAATGACTTGGAATTTAAAAATACCTCTATAATTGATTGGAGCAACTACCAACCAATTGATACCCCATTCAGAAAAACCCGCAAAGGCGGCAGTGTTACGCCAGAGGCGATTTAGTGAACACCAAATCGTCAGTAGCTAGAGTAAACCATATACTAGTAATACATATATTAAATCCTTAGTGACCAGAAATATGCACGCCAACGATGAAAATAATTAGAATCATTTAGTGACATATTTAATATCGATATTAGTCTTTCATTTTATGTATATAATACATTTTCATATCATATCGATAAATTACAGTAACATAAATTTGCAACCTATACGTGAATAAGTATGTTGGTTTGTATTATAATTATTCAAAGTCTTTTTAATTATCAATAAAAGTTGCAAAACAATTTTAAAATGAAAATCTGACATACACATGCAATATCTAAGTAGGATTAGGAATAACATAGCACTGTTTAGTGGTTAAATAGCACTATTTTTAGCGTAAACGTTTTGTATTCGTTGCAAATTTTATGGTTTATTTCGTGATTATAAATGAACAGATATGGTTTTTTTTTGAAAATTGATTTTTCAAGAATGTTCAAAACATAATGAGGAATTATTAATCTTGATTTAGTGTGTATCTAACTAACCAGTACCGTAAATTTTGGCGATAATAGTATTGCCAGGCTTAAAACACTTTTAAATTTTAATGATGGTTTCGTATATAAAGTCTTCTACGACGAATATGTGGGGAAGTGTTGTAAAGCAGAAAAATACAAAAAAAAAAAAAGAAGAAAAAAGAAAAAGAGGGTAAAAAAGAAGGGAGAGAGTGGTGTGAGAGATAATATGCTATGAGAGGGAGACATAAGAAAGGGAAAAAAAGAAAGGGAAATTTTCCCATTCTTTTTACCTGCCCTATTCCTATGCTTCTTCGACTCCCTACTCCTGGTTCGAGTGAGAAGAAGATAACTGTCTTATCTTCCGCTCTCAAATGTGGGTGGAGGGATGGGAGAGAGGGAGAGAGAGTGGTGGGAGAGAGAGAGAGAGAGAAGGGGGAGAGAGAGGGGGAGTGAGAAGGGGAAGAGATATAGAGGGGAGAGAGAGAGAAAGAGTTGGGGGAGAGGGAGGAAGAGAGAGTGGAGGGAGAGAGTGGGGAGGAGAGAGAGAGCATGTTTCAGCATGTTTATATTTCGACTGCCTATAGAACAGTGAGGAACAAGATGTGTTTGTGAAACACTATGCGCCCGGCGGCAACAAATTTAGAAAAAAAACAACATATTTTAGCATAAAGGTCACAGTGAAGGTCATAAGGTCATTGATCTTGTTGTCGTTTGAAAGATCTTGATTAGTGAAGTATGCATACCAAATATCAAGTCTCTATCTTTCATGGTTCAAAAGTTATGTTGAAAATTCAAAAAGCTATTTTTGGCATATAAAACACAGTCCAGGTCACAAGGTCATTGACCTTGGTGTCATGTGAAAGGGCTTCATTAGTGGAGTATGCATGCCAAATATTAAGTTTCTACCTTTCTTCGTTCAAAAGTTATGGCGAAGGTTAAAGTTTACCATCAAAAAAGCTATATATAGCGTATAGGCCACAGTCAAGGTCACAAGGTCATTGACCATGGTGTCTTTTAAAGAAAAACTTAATAAGCGTTGTATGTATACCAAATGTGAAGTCTCTATCTTTTATGGTTCAAAAGTTATGGCAAAGGTAAAAGTTTGCAAAAAACCCCTCTATTTTTAGCATATAGGTCACAGACAAGGTCACAAGGTCATTGACCTTGGTGTCATTTGAAAGGGCTTGCTTTATTAGTGGAGCAGGCATACCAAATATGAAGTCTCTATCATTCATGGTTCAAAAGTTATGGCGAAGGTTAAAGTTTGCAGACAAACAGACAGACAGGACAAAAACAATATACGCCTCGAATCTTTCGATACGGGCGCATAAAAAGAGATTTCAGGTTAAGGATAGCATATACTGCGTATACCTTCAAAAAGGGGATCATTCAACAGATAAATATTTTGACTGTTTAGCTGTTTGTCTCTCTGTCTGTCTGTTGGCAACTTAAACCTAGCCCATAACTGTTGAGTTGTTCGAGCTATGGTTTTCATATTTCACAGGTGTACAGTATTCCTTGTAACAAGACCTTTTTGAGGCGCCACCAAATTTGACCTCTTGATCTTGGCCTACTTGAACCAAAACAAAAAACAAAAAACACACACTTGAGCCTTGGAAATAACTTCTGAACATTTGGAGCTAAGGCTTTCTTTCTTCACATGTGTATTCAATGTGACAAGACTTTTCAGCTGCTATAAATAATTTTGATCTAGACCTAAGAGTTTGAACCACTTTTTAAAAACCTGTAACCTTGGTCATAACATTTGAACAGTTAGAACTACGGTTTTCATATTTCACGGATGTATTCTTTGTAACAAGACCTTCCTTTGGGTACCAACACTTTTTACTTTTGGAGTTTGACATACATTTGAGAGAATTCAACCCTTGCCATAAGCTGCCATACGGGGGCATCAGTGTTTCACAAACACATCTGTTCGCTCATCTGAGCCGAAGGCTTCTTCTCAAGAACCGCTGGGCCAATTTCAACCAAACTTGCCACAAAGCATCCTTGGGTGAAGGGAATTCAAGTTTGTTCAAATAAAGGACCGGGCCACGCCTTCATTCAACGGGAGATAATTGGGAATTGGCATGTTTTAAAAATCTTCTTCTCGAGAACCACTGTGCCAGGAAAGATGAAACTTATGGGGAAACATCCTCAGGTAGTGTAGCAGGTTTATTCAAATCATGACCCACAGGGGTAGGGCGGGGCCACAAGGGCCGACCAAAGTTTTACTTAGACATATATAGGTAAAAATCTTCTTCTCAAGAATAGAAAAGCTATGATTATTCATATTTATATGGAAGTATTCTCTGATAGTTAAGATTCAAGTTTGTTGAAATTATGAACCCCGGGGGTAGGAGGGGGGCTAAAATGGCCAACCACAGTTTTACATAGAAATGTATTGGAAAATTCTTTAAAAATCAACAAAGCCAAAGTTGATCATATTTATATGGAAGCATCCTCAGGTAGTGTAGATTCAAGCTTGTTCAAATCATGACCCCTGTATGTAGGGCGGTCAAAGTTTTCACTTAGACATATATATGAACATTCTTTAAATATCATCTTCTCATGAATAGCAAAGCCATGATTGGTCATGGCCGAGACTACTTTTGGATTTAAACTTTTCAATAATAATTCAATTTCTACTTTTTCCTAGCCACAGTGCTCAGGTGAGCGATGTGGCCTATGGGCCCCTTGTTTTCATATATGTTTGGTCTCTTTATATCAAAATAAAAGAATGAAATATATTGAAAATTAATTTTATAACTTTAAACAATAATAAACTTTAATTTTATACCTTATACATTTACATATATAAGTGCCACCTTTTGCTCGAGAAATGTTCATTTATTTTTCCATGAGCAAACGTTGATATTCATGAGTGACCTTCAGAATATATAATTATGACATGTTTTGTGGTCATGAACTCTTCAACCTTGTTTATGTATACAAATTATGTATTTATAATGTTAATTTGATGGTCCGATTAATAATCGACCTAGGTATTGTTTCTGGGAGTCCTTGTTTTTGCCCTTTTCACGACAGTAGAGTTCGTCATTTTGATCATTGTGTTTTTTCTAACAAAGACGTCATGCTTGTTTTCTTTACCCCCCCCCCCCCCAAAAAAAAACGTTGAATAAAAAAAATCTAAAAATCTATATGCAAGTCACTGTGTACAAACAGTGTATATTTGTATTCATAAGAATATGCCATTTTTTGTTTTAGAGTTACCAGTGTACAATGCATTAACAAAGATGAGAAAATTAAAAAAGAGCAGTAGGGGTCATATTCATGTAAAACCTGAGCAGATACGAACTATTTAATAGGACATAAAATCAGATTTTGTTTTAGGGGGTGGAGGTAGGGGTTACAATTCTTATACTACTTGAGAATGCCTCCATATCACCTATATAAAAAAAACCTCTATATTTTTCTATGAGAAGTTCAAAGTTGATTTTACATATAAAGATCACTAAAAAAGCTTTGCAGTCTTGAGAAGAATTTTTTTTAAAGATTTCCCTATATATTAATAAATTAAGAATTTGATAATTGTGGCCCCACCCGTTTTTACCCCCAAGGGTAATGCTTTGCAAAAACAACCTGAATGTAAAACTTATGGATAATTACAGCTAAATGTGTTCCTTTTTTCAATTAATCATAAAATTGTGGTCTTAGAAGATTTTAAAAAATTTCTCCTATATATTCTATGTAAAATTTGTAAACAGGACAACGATGTGTATATATAGAGGCCGATGGGTTTCAAAATTCAGACTATAACGAAAACCAAGGTAAATGTTTCATGAAGAGATGAGCTTGAAAGTTTTGCATTTGTGCAAGAAGATTTTTAAAGTTTTTCCAATATATTCCTATGTAAAAATTTAGAACGATTTTTTGTGCAATAAGCTATGATGCCCCCAGAAGTTGTCTTTTGTTATTTTTGCCGCCAAATGTTTTGAATGTACACTACCTGAGAATGATTAAAAATGATTTATTTCAATTTTCCTGTCATCCAATGTAATATTCATTTGAAAAAGAAGATTTGAAAAGATTTTTATTTTATGTAAAATTTGATAAAAATGTACCACACCCTAGCGGTTAAAGTTAGGAAAGTTTTAAAACCCAAGCTCAGCAAATGTCAAAACTGAAAGGTGACTGTATTCCGAAAATCAATTTTTCCTTGACCAGTGATTCTTGAAGAAGATTTTTTTAAAAATGAAGATTTTTAAAAATGCCATTAATTTTTCACTAATTCATGATTATCTCCCCTTGGAAAAGGGCGTGGACCTTCATTTGAACAAACTTAAATTCCCTTAACCCAAGGATACTTTGTAGCAAGTTTTGTTGAATTTGGTCCAGCGGTTCTTTAGATGAAGAAGAAAATGTGAAAAGTTTACAACGACATTGACGACAGACAACGGACAAATTTTGATCAGAAAAGCTCACTTGAGCCTTGGGCTGAAAACATTAAAGAACACGGAAAATTCAGCATTATGGCCATATTCATGTAGATTTAAAACGTTCGACTTGTTTATATATGTGGTTCTTTAAATTTTGAATTTAAAGAGATGGGAGTTTAAAGCACACACATTTAAAAGAGTAAACAGATTTTTATGTTCTAATTTTTGTATTGACTCCCACCGGTAAATTTAAAATCTAGAACATGACAATATGAACAATTGCTTAAAATTATTTAGTAAGACATAAAAGCAGGCACTATATTTGTGAAGTATTTACAATTTTAAGCCACAGGTGCTAGGGGACGAGACCTTCTCCTCCCACCTACAGTGTATATTCAAGCTTTTTTACAAATGTAAAATCCAAAATTTAAGCTATGTGTTTTACATATATCTTAAGCAAGTTCTGCATTTTTAAAAAATCTTCTTCTCCAAAATAACTGGGCCAGGAAACTTAATTTATAGGCGACCTCGTTTTTGCCCTGCGAGTCTTTTTTCTGTTTACGAGGCAAAATAACGGTTCATTCAAGTATATACTTATGCACTAATTATAGCCAAATGTATTCCTTTTTTTCAATTAATCATAAAATTGTGGTCAGCTTAAAACGTCATTGGACGTCCCTACTCTGGTCAATTTTATTTGTAAACAGAACGATATATATATATATATAGAGGCCGGCGAGTTTCAGAATTCAGACTGTAACGGAAACCAAGGTAATGTTTCATTTAAGAGATAAGCTGGAAAGTTTTTGCATTTTTGCAAGTACGTATGCTGTAATAGTTTTTTTCTGTTTTTTTTTCCAGAAGAACGATTTTTTCCCCGAAACAAACTATGATGCTCCTAAGAAGTTGTCTTTTGGTTATTTTTGCCGCCAAATGTTTTGGCGAGCCAATGTCCCAAGGAGATCTAGAAGGTAAAAATCGATTTATTTCAATTTTTTTTTACCATCCAATGTTATATTCATTTCGAAAAAGTAGATATTTTGAAAATGATTTTTATTTCATTTCAGAATTTGATAAAAATGTACGGGTAAATTTAGCAGTTAAAGTTGCGGAAAGTTTTAAAACCCTAGCTCAGCAAATGTCAAAACTGAAAGGTGACTGCATGTCGAAAATCAACAACACCGTTGACCAGTGCAATTCTTGTCCTAGGTAAGTTTTCATTAACTTTAACCTAGTAACAAGAAAGTCAAAAAGGGAGAGAAGGGAGAGAGATAACTTTATTTTGCCCGTCGCTTAAAATAAGCAAAATATTATAGTGAAATATGTGTAAATTTTTACATAAATATATTTTAATAGAAAAGGGAAGCAGTATATTGGAATCCTCAATATCGAATCAGCTTTTAATGTTCCGGTTTCTGAGGGCAAAAACCTGGCAAAGACGATAGTGAAGTCGCTCTCAAAAGATAGCGTGCGACAATTCCTGGGAAGCAACTTAAGAACTGTGCTGAAAACACTAAAGAACACGTTTACTTCCATTATGAAAAGTATGTTGTAACTTCTGACTTGTTTAAATATGGTGGTTCTTTTAATACGTCTCAAAGTAAATCAAAAAAGAGATTTGAGTTTGAAGCACACACATGTAGAAGAGTAAGACTAGATTTTTATTATCATTTTAAAAATAGCAGTAATAAATGTAAACAAGGGGACGAATTATTTCTTTGTGGTTGATATGTTTGATCAAGATATATTAAATGCAGTTAACAAAGCAGAAAAATTACCAGAAAACGAAATTAAGAAGGTAAATAGACGTTTTAGGATGTTCGAATCAACATGGGAAAATTGTGAAATTAATCAACGATGGTTGCTCTTAACACAATTTTACCAACAATTACAATTGCTACTATCGGACAGTTCTGTAAAAACTAGGGAAAAAAAATAATGAGTTACATTTCTTTTTAAATTTACAGATAAGGATATAAGCGAAATCCCGATGTTTTTAAATAACTTTCAGCCAAATTTGCAAGTCTAAGGAATTTCATTTCAAACCCTTCATCAGCCTTTAGTAATATGATCGGAAAGATCGGCAGTAGACTTAGTAAGTAAAATGAACTTTGGCATGTATTAATTTTACACAAATATAAATTATCACATATAATTCACAAAAAATGCTTAATGCTTTAAATCGTATATGTTCGTACTGTATTCTTTATTCAAGCAGGGCAATAAAGCAACCAGGAACTTTTAAGATATATATATATATATATATATATATATATATATATATATATATATATATATATATATATATATATATATATATATATATATATATAAATAATGAATTACATGTAGCTTTAATTCTTTGTTTCCTCCCTTAGGGCAGTTAAGGTTCTGGAGAAAAAAACGATCAGTAGCTGCCTGTTCTGCTTGCGACCTGTTAGACTCAGATGATGCCAATGTTGTTATAGCTAATGGTATGAAATTTTTAATTGTTATCCTTCTAATGTTGATATTTAAATACTGTTTTATTGTTACACACATGAGACTGAATATAAGATGCATTTACATTGCTTTAAAACAGGTAAAATTTATTAGTTGTTACTCTATAAACATTGTTTTAATTCAGTTTCTAGGGATATTCCATAAAAATATTAGTGCATATTTACTATTTTACAGTATGTGGTGCTGATGCAGCTAGTGGTTTGGAGGATATTACAAAGAGTATACAAAATCTACAACTTTTGTATGAAGACGTCATGAATGGAACTGTACTCACAGAGGTGTGTGTTCGATTTGTTCTTCTAATTCTAATAAAACCTTTAGCTTGTATATTTTTAAAAAAATCTTTCTTAATTGTCCCTTAGATGAACATAATATCATAAATAATCATTTTCCTGTTGTTATAGATACTAATTGGAGCGCCTCAAATGACGACCACTCCGTCCTTGTCTATCTCAGCTGATCTTGACCACATCATATACAGCATTGGACCAAGGACAAAAACATTGGGCGGGGTGCCCGGGGAGAAAATAATCTTCAGTGATAAACCAGCATCGTATGCTATGCTGGCAGATAAAATTTACAATGATTTTGTGTGAAAAGACCTAAATGTGAAAAAAAATCTTTACATGTACAAGTCCCTGTCTATTTTTATTTGTTCTTTTTTAAGTATATATACGTTTTTAAATAAAACTTGAAATCAGCATTTTTAAAGTTTTATTGTTTATCTTGGGTAATATAGATGATTTACAATACATGAACATGTAGATGCAGATTTGTAGCTCTTTGAAAAAAAAGACTGGAGAGCAACGATGTCACCCAGATTTTCCTTTATATTTCAATGTGAAAACTTAGATTACCTATTGTGGCCCGCCCTACCCCTGGGGGTCATGATTTGAACCCTAAAATACATGATTTCACATAAGTTTCACTTTTTCTGGCGCAGTGGTTCTTCTTCAGAAGATTATTTAATGACCCCACCCTATTTTTGTTTTTTCTTGATTTATCTAACCTTGTAAGGAGCATTGGCCCTTTATTTTAACAATTCAAACTCCCCTTTGGCCAAGGATATTTTGTACCAAGTTGGGTCAAAATTAGCCTCGTGGTTCTTGACAAGAAGTCGAAAATGTGAAAAGTTTACAGACGGACAGACAGACTTAGACACTTATTCAATGGGCGGCTTTGTCGCTCTCTGGTCGTCCATTCAATTTTTTTCAGACAAGCGACTACAGATATGCCTCTAAAATACATATATGTACATGTTCCGCTATATTTACAGTACGTGCTATCATGAAAATGCGAATGAATTGAATCACCAATTTCTAGAAACATCGATATCAAATTCTTATATCATCTTATTATAGTAAAAATTCACTCTCTTAATACAGAGAGCAAAGCACTACCGTCTTTTCCAATATATTCTGTCTAGTGAACAAGCTGCTTTTTCTATTTTTCCCAGCTTTAAAAATTTAACTCCTATTCCTAAATGTTTACCTTTCAACGGTTCAAGAAGGACTGTTTGTGGAAGTGTATGACGTAAAAATGGGAATCTTTTAAACTGATATTTCAAATCCAAAAAGGACTGTTTCGGACCATTGAAAGGTAAAGAAAGTATCAATATCATTGGAGCAAAATATATGATTAATTAATCTTATACCACTCTTAGAGCGCAAACAGCACAAAATACAAGAAATAATGCCTGAAGTGAGCGACAAAAAATCGGCGGCGTAAATAGAAGATTTTTTACAACTTGGATCTGTAGCTCTCTGCTGCCTTATCTGTCAGAATTTTCTCAAGCAGAGAGCTAGAGTTCTACAGCTATGTAAATACGTTGTTCGGAACATAGTTGCGAGAGGGAAAAATCTGTGTGTAACAAATTTATTCTACTTTTAATAATTAAATACACTGTAACGCGATGTTTATGCGAAAGTTTACAGACGGACAGACAGACGGACGACGGACAATTGGTGATCAGAAAAGCTCACTTGAGCTTTTCAGCTGTGACCTTGAGCAGAATAAGTAAACACTTATTCAATGAGCGGCATTGTAGCTCTCTGGTCGTCCATTCATTTTTTTTTCAGACAAGCGACTACAAATATGCATCTAAAATACATAAATTATGTACATGTACCGCTATATTTACAGTGCTATTATGAAAAGTCAAATGAATTGCATCACCATATTCTAGAAACATCGTAATTGTCACAGAGCAACATTTAAAATGGTCCTGCCAGTCATGAAACTGTTAAAAAGCCGAGCAATACTCGGAGAAAATTTACACCAAGAAGAGTTTGGTTGACATCCCGAATTGGCAGCAAAGGACGCGGTGAGAAGGTTGAAGCTGATAAGGAATCTCCAAAAAATCAAGGAGCACATTTGAATCCCTTTTCCAATCAAATCAAAAGGAAGTAAATCGTTAACTCATAAACTGTGTCTTCCGGCTTACTGTTTCTACAACTTAAACCAAAGCATTATATAAGATTTATGTTTCCGTAGAAAAGAAACCTTCAATATCACATGTAAAATATTAAATTGTGACAACTTTCACAGCGGAGGTCTTAATCAATCCACAATGTTATTGATTATGGAAAAAAAAACCGGATGTACGTGTAATGTAGAATTGAATTATAAACAACTTAACACATGTAGATATGTAAAATTTTGTAATTTTTTTTTTTACATGTAAAATATTAATTACAATATACAATATTTAAGTTAAAAAATTATACAATATATTACTTTAAAAAATTACATAATTAATATTGAAAACATTACACAATATGGTATTTTAAAAAATTACACAATATGTTATTTAGAAAAATATCAAAATATACATTATACACATAATTAATGATTAATTAATAAGTCATTAATTTCTCCTGCCACAGCAAGAAGTGCAACTAAAGAAGTTTAGGATTCGGGAGAAAACACCCCGTCTGGGCTGTAAAAAAAAAGAAAATATGTTTGAAAATGAAACGAATTCTATACAATATGTATACTCTACCAAAAAAGTGGATTTTTATTACAGTGTACTTTGTCATTTTTCCACTAAGGGAAAACATGATATAGTTTAAAGTTTACTAAGTTTTCAAAGTGAGTCTTACCAAGAAAACATCACATTTAAAATAAGCTTTCTTCTGTTACAACATGTTTATTGATGCAAAGGTAAAGGAAAACCCATAAATAATACTGAATAAGATATTAGATTTAAATTATGAGAAATTCTCACCTCAGCAACTGTAGCCAATCGGTTTTCAATTGCAGCCTTCGCAAAAGCATTATTAATTGATGTGGTTGACATCTTCTTGGCCTGTGGAAGATAGGGAAACAAATTAAAAACGTTAATTTGAATTAATATTTCAATATCTTTTTTTTAATTACTAGAATATGGATTTTTTTGGTATACCTCCATCTCCAGTGTCCTGGACATGACCCTGTTGACAGCAGGGCTGGAAGCACTGCTTGTCTAAAACATTGCCATAAAATATAATATATTATCATATCAATAAAATCATGTAAGATTACTTATTGCTGTCAATCTGTAAATTTCAAATAAATAGAAATTCTTTGACGATCAAAATATTGATGAATTTGAATAGTCTTACTTTCTTCTTCATTGTTTCTAGGCAAAATAACAAAAACATGTATTTAAAAAAATCTTTGTGAAACACTAATGTCCCCAACCCCTGAATGAGCAATCATGGTGAAGGTCAAAATTTCTCAAATGCACGCAGAATCTAAGGTCTAGAGATCAGTATTATTGGTATCCAAAGAATGGTCTCATCAAAAGGAATATACTTGTAAAGTATGAAGCCCTTGCATCAACCATTCCGAAAGTATGGTCAAAGTTAAAAGATTTTTCAAAAGTATAGGTCATGTTCTTAATAATATATTATAAATACTTATATTTACCTTCGAAATATGTCTTAGAAAACTTTTAAGACTTTTTAGACTTTTAAGATAGAAAGATCAAAAATTGTTGGTACACAAAGGAAGGTCTTATAAGAAAGCAAAAAAAAAACCATATGTGAAATACAAAAAGTACTAGTACCAACAATTTAAAATTTGTGACAAAGGGTCAATTTCTTTGAAAAGAAGATCAAATTTCAAGGGCAAAGTCAAAATGTCTGAAACCCGAGGCTGGCTCATAACAAACCAGAAGTCTCTGATGAGACTGTAGCTCTACTGCTCACTACATGAAACTTTGCAAAAGCAGCGATAAATAGAAGTATGTATCTTAATGTAGTCTACATGTACATGTACCTGTGTGCCAAGTTATTTTGAAATCAAACTAAAACTGTAGGAAGAGTAATGTAATAAAAGTATTTTAAAGATTTATTTTTAGAAACCATACCAAAAACATATAGCGAAAACAAAAACCGATATAAATTATCGTGCACCGTAGTGTAGTCTAATGCTGTGCTAAATTAGATTGGAACCAAACTAAAACTGTAGCAGGAATAACGTTATAAATGCATTCTACAGAAATTTTTATTTTTAGTAAACATGGCAAATCGATTCGTCATAAGAAAAAAAATAATTTTTGAATTATATATATGCACCTTAGTGCAGTCTACTCGTGTGCCAAATAATAGACTTCATGTAAAACTATAAAAGAAATTGTGTTTTCATGGAATTTTCAGAAAATTAATGTGTATTTTTAGCAACCTTGGTAACAGATTCATCGAAATCAAAAATCGATGCACTAAATAGTGTGGTCTCATATTGAAATCAGGCCAGAACTAGGAAGGGTAGCGCTTTAAAGGAATTTCACAGAAAAATTCTATTGTTCTTAACTATACCAACATCGTTCATTAAAATCAAAAACCGATTCACTAAGTTTTGTATCTGTAGTGTACTCTTCTTGTACGCCAAGTTTTATTGAAATTGGGCCAAAGCTGTAGGAGTAGTAGTGTTTAGAAAAAAGTCGTTTACAAACAAATCCACGGACGAGGGAACCTTACTATCACATACGCTGTTCTTGTCAATGACCAGTACAGCTAAAATGCACATGTAAGATATAATAGTCTTTGCTCTGACCATTCAAAAGAAATGGCAAAGGTTAACGTTTTTTTAAAAGAAGGTCAAATTCCATGCATGGTCAAAAATATTTATGTATTTGCATCAAAGAAAAAATCCACAAGAAAAACGCTTGAAATATGGAGGCCTTGGCTCCAACCATTCAAGTTATAATATATCCAAGGTTAAGGTTAAGTAAACATTTCAAAAGTGGGTCAAAGCTAAAGGCCAAGAGGTGAAATATCAAAGAATCGAAACAGAAGGCATACAAAAGTTGTAGGAAAAATTAAAGTTTTATGGACAAAAGACAAAAGGGCCAGACAGACGGACAGAAAGACCTAAAATCTTTCATTGCGGTGGCATAATTTTTTGATTTTGAAACATAAGTTAGCTCCTGCTTCTTCAAGGCATTGCCTGACTAAAATAGAAAACCATAGCAGTTATCATGTAAACATGAATTTCTTCAAAAATTAATTCAGTAATAACCGTAGATATACGACTGACAAAAAATATTCTGCTCTGTATTACCTGGGCCATTGTTTCATCATTCCTGTCCTTCTCGGCAGCCGCTGAGAAGGCATTTTGAATAGCCGTTTGGCTCATCTTTTTGGCCTAAAAAAATGGCAGAGATTTAAACAAACTTTAAAAATCTTTAAGGAAATATAAAAGATATTAACAGCTAGTGTTTAATTAATCAAGGTATAAAAATATGTCCGAGTATCCTTAATTACTTATCTTTTTATTTACAAATTGTGAGTGTGTGTGTGTGTGTGGGGGGGGGGGGTCGTCGCATACCTGTAAAACCCGCTTTTCATCCATGGGGCTTTTGAACAAAATGGAGGATATTCTTCGTGCCTATAGTATAAACAAGAAAAATGGTTTGCTAAAAGCATGTCTTCTCATAACGATAAAAGATATAATACGAAAACAGAGACAGAGAAAAAACAGCCAAGAGGACAAGCGGGAATTCTGTCCCTTTTATGTATTTGAACACAGTCATTGTATGATTACTTCGTATTGCGAAATACAAAAGTCCTCTGCTAATGTTTATGAAGTTAATATAAAACAATACAATACAAAGAAGAGGCCCATGGGCCACATCGCTCACCTGAGTATGCAGTTCTTTACCAGATTCCCCCTCTTGCTATACCTATCATGCCCCACTACCACCTTCCCTATTATGATTTTAAAACTTTAGAATCTACACTACCCCAGGATGGAGTACATAAGCTTCACATAAGTTTCAGCTTTCCTGGCCCTGTGGTTCTTGAGAAGAAGATTTTTAAAGATTTCTTCTATATATTTCTATGTTAAACTTGGATTCCCTATTGTGGCCCCGCCCTGCCCCCAGGGGTCATGATTTTAACAATTTAATATCTACACTACGCAAGGATGCTTCCATATAAGTTTCAGCTTTCCTGGCCCTGTGGTTCTTGAAAAGAAGATTTTTAAGTATTTGTTCTATATATTTCTATGTAAAACTTGGATTCCCTATTGTGGCTCCGCCCTATCCCCGGGGGTCATGATTTTAACAATTTAATATCTACACTACCCAAGGATGCTTTCACATAAGTTTCAGCTTTCCTGGCCCAGTGATTTTTGAGAAAAAGATTTTTAAAGATTTATTCTAAACATTTCTATGTAAAACTTGGATTCCCTATTGTGGCTCCGCCCTATTCCAAGTGGTCATGATTTAAAAAATTTAATATCTACACTACCCAAGGATGCTTCCACATAAGTTTCAGCTTTCCTGGCCCTGTGGTTCTTGAGAAGAAGATTTTTAAAGATTTGTTCTATATATGTCTATGTAAAACTTGGATTCCCAATTGTGGCTCCGCCCTATCCCCGGGGGTCATGATTTTAACAATTTAATATTTACACTACCCCAGGATGATTTCACATAAGTTTCAGCTTTCCTTGGCTAGAGGTTCTTGAGAAGAAGATTTTTAAAGATTTATTCTATATATTTCTATGTAAAACTTGGATTCCCTATTGTGGCTCCGCCCCATCCCCAGGGGTCATAATTTTAACAATTTAATATCTACACTACCCAAGGATGCTTCCACATATGTTTCAGCTTTCCTGACCCTGTGGTTCTTGAGAAGAAGATTTTTAAAGATTTGTTCTATATATGTCTATGTAAAACTTGGATTCCCTATTGTGGCCACGCCCTACCCCCGGGGGTCATGATTTTAACAATTTAATATCTACACTACCCAAGGCTGCTTTCACATAAGTTTCAGCTTTCCTGGGCTAGTGGTTCTTGAGAAGAAGATTTTTAAGGGATCAACCCCATTCTATTTTTATCTTTTCTTGATTATCTCCCCTTGTAAGGGGACTTGGTCCTTCATTTTAAAAATTTAAACTTCCCTTCACCCAAGGATGCTTTGTACCATGTTTGTTTAAAATTGGCCCATTGGTTCTTGAGAAGAAGTCGAAAATGTGAAAAGTTTACAGACGGACAGACGGACGGACGGACGACGGACATAATGTGATCAGAAAAGCTCACTTGAGCCTTCGACTCAGGTGAGCTGAAAACTACATGTATACTAGAAATTGAATTTTTATCGATTCTCTCTGCTCCGTCCTTCTTGTTAACACATACAAACTAAAATAGTGCCTTACCTCTGCTAACATCCTGTTTTCCTCCTGAGCAGAATCAGGCACGGACGTGGTCGACTTAAACACAAAATAAATGATGGTTGTTGGTTAAGATGGCGTATTAAACTAAAAGACGCCAATGAAATAATTCGGAATTTAAATACAGAAAATCGGACAATGGTAACTACAGCTAATTAACATTTTTCATGTTTTCTGCATTTTCACTTCGCAATGTATGTACATATAATATGTTTTTTTATTCCGTACAAATGAAAATACGAGTAGAAAAAAAGACAAGTGACCAAATAACGTATATTGTATCCCGTGTAGACACACCTCAAACTCCTCGCTCCGACTGCCTTCGTCCGATAGGACGGCTAAAGCGTCTCTATATATACTGGAGCCGCTAGATGAAGCCTAGAAAAAAATACACTACAAATGACTATATGTCGCATAATGAGTACATCATTTACTTATTAATTTATAAGAGTCACGGGGGCCGAAACCGAGAGGTGCGGGGGGGGGGGGGCGGCTAGGGGGCATAACAAGCCAACCCCCACACCACCCCAAACTATTTTTTGCAAAGATAGACATATTAATATGAGGCTTGAAAATATGGGTTTAGTACTGCAACCTCCTTTTTTGTTGTTGGACGAACCCCTACTCCCTTTCAATTTGCTTCTTAAGTCTTTACTTTGATGGTATCCTAACCCATTTTTACTTTAAATAAATCAAACATTCAGATTCTGTAAAAACATAGGTTTCGTGTTTGAAATATACACGCATATAATAATTGAATAATAGTACGTTATTTAAATCCTTCAGTGACAACCTCTATCATTTTATTAAATACTGAATATATCATTACTATTATTAGAATTAATTTGTGTAAAACGAAAGAAGATACATTTTACTTAAAAACAAAACGGATATTAGTCTAGATTATTTTTAAGAATGAAGACACAAATGTCAAAAATCTGAGTCTGAATCTGAGCCCTAAAACCCTACATCCCCACCTCCCACCCCTTTTCCGAAGAGTAAGGACACTTAATATAATTAGCATCACGTTTTAAAAGGGACTTACACCTTTCATATGGTAAATCCTCTTATCATTTGTAACATGACTTATCTGCTATGTATTTTGCATTAAACTTTCGTTAACATTAATTCAGCCTCTAAAAATAAGTTAAATGAATAAGTTCTAATGTTTTACCTCTGCATTTTCACTTGATGCCCCTTTAAAATCATTCATTTTGATTCTATTCGCTGGGCTGAAATAAATTTAAGTATGACATATTATTAATAGAGGTAAAGGAAACTTTTATCTGATCTTATATTTCGTTTATTTTTATTGATGCAAGTTAATAATCATTTGCGTATACTTCTACTTACTGGTATATAGGTTGACAGTGAACGTTCCAAATGTGAAGAGGAATTCACAATTTCGAATTCGAATATTTAATTTCTGTCTCTCTGTTTCTGGAAGAGGAAAAAACAATTCGAATATTTAATTTCTGTCTCTCTGTTTCTGGAAGAAGAAAAAACAATTAGGCTATGAGCTAAGCATTTCAATGAATTATCTTGCTGTAATTAATATTATACTAACATCTAAAACATTTCGTTAAAACTTCTTTTCTACCTACCACAAATTATTGTCTGTGAAGCAGGCTGAGACGAGATTTCTATTGTGACGTCATTCCATAGTGATGCGTCACCCAGGTGTAAGTATGAACGATAACTCTTTTTTTTTTCCGCATGAAATTTTTTTACGGACCGTGTTTATTCACATTCCTTTTTTATTCTCCTTTATCTAAATAATCACGCGATACTTAAGCGAGGTGAGGGGGATTACGAGTAGAGTTGCAAACCTTTTCTCTTTTTATGTATCAGTCGAAAACGATATACAGTATTTAAAAACGGCTTATAGAGACACATACATGTATTACATTATCGATATCAAGTAATGCTTTATAGAGTACCAAAATAGGGAAAAGGTGTGTCAACCCCAGATTTAAAAAAAAATGGAAGGGATTGTGTCCCGCCCCCTTCCCCTAGTGCTGTGTCCTCCACGGGCAAAAGTTAAATTTTTCTCCTCCTAGCTATACTATAGGACTTTAGAGCAAAAACGTAACAGAATCTGTAAACGTCTAATGAAAGAACGTTTGGACGTGTCAGGAAGCTGAAGGGTTTAAACATTTAGTTTAAATTACTAAAACAAGACTTGTGTAAAATTAAACAAGAGATTTACATAATGTCATTGTCAGTGAGTTAAGCCCATGAATAAAAGGCAAGCATAAAAAAAATTATATTTAAATGAAATGTTTATTAAATCAAAATTCAAGTAAAATAAAACACAATAAAATGACAAGGTTGGCAGCTCGTCTGCTCGTTGGGCGGGTCTTACGATGCCATAACTACATGTAGACGTACATGTACGGATCTTAAATTTAAAAGACATATTATATATTATAACTCAAGAGCCCAATAAGCTGGAGGGATAAGGCTGATTTGTCGCCGTTGTTTTATAACACGAACTAACCCTCTAGGACCCTATGTTATGAGCGTCATTTTCTTTCCAACAAACGCTTGAAAATTAAAGAAAAAAAATCCGCTGTTCTGATGAAATACATATCTATGAAACTTTAAAAAATATCAGAATAATCTTATCAAGAAAATTATTCAGTTGGTGCTATTTGATGTGGCCTGTCTCGTTTTGGGAAACAATGGTATTTTTTATTTTGGCCTAGGGATTGTAATAGTTAGTTACAGGTTGACCATGAAGTTGTTTGAGATATTTCAAGAGGCAATTCTTTTCAGGACTGTCACTGATGCGCAACGGAGATGACAAGAATTTTTATTCAAATTGTGTGTGTGGGGGGGGGGGGGGGGAGCGACATATCAATTTCAATAACTCATGAATTATCAGTCAAAGTCACACAAGATTTTGGTATCTTGTTGATTAAAGTTGAATTAAAATATTTGATAACAATACTGGAAAACATATTCGAAATGATAGTTTTAATTTAATTCAAAAGTTTAATATGCGTTTCTTTTTCCTTTCAGTATATAATAAATAAACATTTTATCAGATCAAAAATGCAATGTAAATGGTTGATGTTTTCACAAGGTTGGAGACTTGTCTGCTCGTTGGACGGACGATACTTACTACATGTACGTACAGGTACGAGGGCTGTTCGGAAATTATTGAGACAATTACATTTTCTCCATAAAGGTCTGAGATAATTTCACGAAAATTCATCGACATTTTTTAAAGAACGAATAAAACACTTATGCGAAATTTCTAATTCCTATGATAATTAGATAAGTTTCGGTGAAATAATAAACATACATATGTCTATCGACCCGGAGCAGCATTGCTACGTCATTTTAACGTCACATCAGCCGGTGATGTTTTCGCATGTGAAACGATCGGGAAGCGTTTAATACTATTCCTTCTTTCTTATTACATACAATGTACAGCATTACAAAAATCAAATAGTCTCTTTTCTTAAACTATTCTTTTAAAACGTATGCTGTAAATTGCTGTTGCTACCCCAGTAAAAAATTTTTATTGGAGGGAAAGGATGACTTAGAATCATGCAGTGCCGATTTATGCAACGCGGGTTTAATACCGTAACGATATTAATATCGTACGGAATATTTCATGGTCGTCTGCACGGGCACTGGAAGTTAATGTAAATATATAGTATGTGTATGTATAAAAAAAGAAGGGTAGGACACTCTTTTTGAGGCAAATTCGGGTTTGGGGTATTTTAGGCCTTTCTCAGAAGACTTGGCGCGATTAATCGTTCACTTATAACTTACTTTAAATATATGTACCATTTCGTTCCGCTCCAATGCCGTCCCTTCGAAGAAAAAGATGTTTTTATACCTCCAAGTGCCTAAGAATTTTGCTAGACTGCCTTACTTCCGGTTTATCCAAACTGAATATAAAGATAAGTTCTGATTGGTCAATATATTACAATGAAATTTGGACAGCTGGATAGACATGAAGCGAGAAAAAATTTATTTGTTATGGTCTGTTCAAAATTTGTTGAAGGGTAAGTTGCAGTTTTATATTTTAGCCTTTTCACAATTAATTTTTACGAATAATGAAGAATATTATTTACAGTATAAAAAAATTCATGTTGTTTATGTGTATGAAATTGACCAATCAGAACTTACCTTTATATTCAGTTTGGATAAAACGGAAGTAAGACAGTCTAGCAAAATTCTTAGGCACTTGGAGGTATAAAAACATCTTTTTCTTCAAAGGGACGGCATTGGAGCGGAACGAAACGGTACATATATTTAAAGTAAGTTATAAGTGAACGATTAATCGCGCCAAGTCTTCTGAGAAAGGCCTAAAATACCCCAAACCCGAATTTGCCTCAAAAAGAGTGTCCTACCCTTCTTTTTTTATACATACACATACTATATATTTACATTAACTTCCAGTGCCCGTGGTCGTCTGGAGCTTTTAATTTTACTCAGGGTAAATTAATTGTAAAAAAAAAATGTATACCAATGAAATAACAAACTATAGCACTGTATTTTTTCTCGTTGTTATTGTTTTAGCAGGTTGTTCAGTCTGGAAAACAGTTCTAAATTGCGCGACACAAAATTTTGGGTATGCTGGCTGCTCCGCCCTTGACGTTAAAATCCATTTTGTCGTTGTTAGCAGATTTCTCTACCGTCCTTGATTTTTTTACGATCTCCGTATTTCTGTTCAAAATTATATCAAAGTTGCAAAACATGAATTTGAAATGAAGTTGAAAAATTATACACTTAAACTGAATTATTTTGGCTCTTATTATGGATCCACGAAGACTTAGAACGTTAGTGTTACATATTTTCAATATCCGATTTCGTGACTGCTCCGGGTACCCCAACTATTGATGCATTTATATACCATTGTAGAGAAAATATTTAATATTTGTAAAATATTTCTTGCTTTTATTAATTCTTAGTATATGTCAAACGTATATGCAAAATTTCACCGAAAGACGTTCATTAGAAAGCAAAATATACACAATGTCTCAATAATTTTCGAACAGCCCTCGTATGTACATGTATTTTAATTTTAAAAGACAGCTTGATTATCACTCTTTTTTAACCCAGATATATTTAATTACCGAATGTTTCAAAGGCATACGGCTGATTTGTCGCTGTTGTTTTATAACACGAACTACGTCTAGGATCAAACGTTTAAAATCACAGAACAAAATCGGCTGCTCTAATAATGTGCAGTTTGATGAAACTTAAAAAAAATATTAGAATAATCTTATCAAGAATTTTTTCAGTTGGCGCTATTTGATTGGGTCAGTCGCATTAGTGGAAACAAAGGTATTTTTATTTTTGGCCTAAGGACTGTAATAATTAGTAACAGGTTGATCATGAAGTTGGTTGAGAAATTTCACGAGGCAATCCTTTTCAGCAATATGATTGATGATTTACAAAATATTGAATCGTTCCCAATGGCAATATAAATGTCCTAAATGCAGCACACATTTCCACATTTTTTCGTATAAATAGTGAATTAAAACAAAACGACTTCTACATTCTGTTTCTTTTTGGGCATTTGTGTACAAGTACGTACTTTTTATTCATTTTAATTTTTAGTTTAATTAAAATTGTGAATTTCAACATCCGATAAATAAGTTGTGTTGTTCGACGCATTTTATCATCTTTTAACAGATAAAAATAAATTACTTAGTGTTATTTAACACATGAAGATCTATTTTGGAAATTCCGCAACAAAATAAGGTATGTTGCTTTGCAAAACATTACGGTCAATCAAATGGGTTTCCCCCAAAATTTGAATTGGTAATAAAGTCGCTCCTTCATATTAACCAAAACATTTGGAACTGAAAACCATATAAAATGATCGAATATTTGCTTTGTTTGAATATCTTAGAGTGTACAGACGGAAAAGGCTTCAGTTTGAAAGAAAAGTAAAGGTCTTCTGCGCTGTTAAATAATCTTCATGCTGATTTTGCATCAGTTTGAGTCTTATTCAGGCCGCTAATTGATTTAAAAAATGACAAAATATTAAATTCTATAGTACTAAATGTTTAAAAGAAAGTGAGTAAAAAGATATAGAATAGCTCAATATTTCAGCAATATTCTTTTTCAGGTATAAAAATGGTGATTGTGTTGATTATTTATGCCTTGGTCTTTTTTACAAGTCATGGATTGAAATTAGGACAAGAAATCGAAAGTAAGTTCCTCTAGGCTAATGATATTTACACATACTTTGTCGGAAATGTATAGCTTCAAATTCTATGAAAAGTAAAACAATATTTTTGTTGCGATTTTAGAGGTTAACGAGTTTGCAACAAAGGAAATGATAGCTGAAATGACTTCAGGAATCACTGGTCTGGCAAGGCGGATCCAAAACACTAATACAATATGTATTGACGAAATCAACAGAATTCGTAACTACGTCTGTGCTAAATGTACTGGAAATCCGTGAGAGTTAATTTTTGAAAATTATGAATACATCTATTCCACAACCTGTCCTTTATCTCTTTAAAGATTGTGCAATATAAAATAATTTTTCTATTTGTGTTAAGATTCTGAAATTTGTTTATGAATTGAATTTAATTTCTGATGTTTAAATAAATGACATTGACATTGATTGTTGTGTCAACGATTTCAGAAAATGACATTTCAAAATGTATTATCAAATTTAATCATTAAATAAAATTTTTCAGTGTCTTGCCATCTCTGACCGATATAAAACAAAATTTGAATAGACCGGTTCCAAAGATTTTGAAGCTCTTTTATGCTTTGATGGATGCTTTAACACCCGAGGCAATAGAGTTAGTGGGAGAACGGAAATTCATGATGGAAGAAGACTTTGGAAGAATGGCTGATTATCTTAAATTAGCAACAAAACCAGGTGAATACTGGGTAATTTTAAAACAAAAGCCAGAAATCAAAGATGATTAACTTTCAATTTTTTAGCTACTTATTGATACACACTCCAGAAAAAGTAAATGTTATGTAATTTTTCATAAATAGCAGTATTGCTTTATTTAACTCGATATTCATGCATTAAATAATAGTTTCTTTTCTGTCAATTTAATATTCTGAAATCCCAGTTTAGCGTTTCAATAATGATATTTCTATTTTAAAGAACTAGGAACACCGCTCGAAGAATCAAAACGCATAAGCGAAGAAATTGATTTAAAACTAGGGAATGTGACTACCAACTTTCGAAATGCAGGTAAGGAGAGAGAGAGTTTCTTAACCTTTTTCTTCATAAATTCTTCATTGTGCCTTATTAAAAGATGGATAGGACAAAAGATGCTTATTTCTGTATGGCACCTACTCCCACTGCAATTGTTTTTAGAGATCATTATCTTTTCTGCTCCACTTTATGTGGGTTTAATGTACTTATGGGCTTGCTCTCTATTTGTTATCTACATACTGTTTGGCAGGTGTTGTAGGAAGACGAAAAAGACAATCTACCATCACTATAATCAGATCTTGTCCGCAGTGTGATAGCCTGGATGGTGTGGACATCGAACAATACATTGATATAGGTAAATAGAATTGTTTTGGTTGCTTTTATGTTTGGCTGTGTTTCTGTTTAATTATCTGTGAATTGTCGCATCAGATGCATCTTCTTGCGGATGGTTTACTTTAGGTACATTTTTGTAATATTTTAAAATTTTTATTTTCATTTTCCTGCAAATCAATTACACACTTTATTCAAGTCATGAAAAAAAGATTTATTTTTGAAAATCTTGCTTCTAGAAAACAAGTACTTTTACTTTTAAAATGTCAAATAAAATGAGAAAATGATTCTATATCAAACCAAAGAAACTACATTCTACCGGTCATGTAGCCTGGTGGTAAGACGTCCTTCAAGCACCCTGCATTAGATGTGAAAGCCATGGGTCTGTCATGGTGTGAACTTGAAAACCGAGGTAGTGACTCTTCCTTAGCCAATTTCCGGCAATAGAGCAAAATTCACGGTTCTTTTTGACAACTGACAAGACTTCAAAAACCGTTGTCCACCGATACGGTGGGCGTTAGCATGATAAAGAAACCTGACTGCTCAATGGTCACGAGAAGAGATATTAATTTTTAAGTTATATGAGACGTAAATCAACATGCAGTCAAACATTCCATATTATATTTGAATAAAAACTACATATGATTATTAGTGATATGTTTGTCAATCCTGACAAGGTCAGAATCAAAGCAAAAGATTTTTCTGAAGCTGAATTATTTAAACAGAGGGATATTGGGATATAAAAATATATAAATAATTTATACAGAAAAAGGTTTTAATAACTTAGGGACGATGTGTCGATTGATTGACTATACATGTATGTTGTTTAACTTCGCTCTCGAATTTTTCTCTCAAATAGAGACGCCACCACTTGCTGGTGGAGAGCTGAATATTTTATCCTGTGATCGGCACTCAGTGCCATTGAGCGGGGAGCTCGAGGGGTCTTTTTCGTGCCAGCATCTACTGCGATAGGAGACTTCGGTTTATTCGGTCTCTTGCGAAGGACAGGTTTCCACGTCCCACAGTGGGATTCGAATCCGCTACGTAAGGATTAACTTCTTACTTCGCAACTCTGGAGCAGCCGCTTTAACCACTACGTCACGCATACGACTTACATGTGTAAAAAAAAAAACTGCGTTTATACATCAAATCTTTACTTGGAAATTGTTAGATCATCATCATAAAAAAGCTATAGGATAAAAAACTATATTTACATTTTATTAAAAAACAAACAAATTATTATAAGTTAATTTTACATTTTCACCTGATCCTAATCCAATAAAGAGATATTAACGCGATTTTCATGTAAAATTTGAAAATCAAATGCTTGTGTTTATTTATGCTAGTTTGTGGACCAACAGTGTTATTAAGCATCGACAGCATCATGGAACTGGCTGACCGGTATCGACTAATATTTAACACAACATTAGATTTAAATAATTACGACCCAATCATTCAAGAGGTAAGGAATAGTTCTTTAAAAAAACAATAAACGATTTTATTAAAATTTCCAATTGATTGATAAAAGCATGTTTCTCAATGTTGAACTTGAAAGAAGAATGTGTTTTTAACTTTATTTCTATTAAAAAAATATGAAAACGTGGGGGAAAAAAGAATCTTTTTGCGATTGAAACATTCACATAATTATATCTATCTTTTTCAATTTCATTTTAGGTGGACTTTGATGAAAAAAGTGTCATATATCAACTTACACCGTATTTCAGCGTTGTAGCTGACATCAAAAGTTACAAATATAGAATAGAGCAGACCATCTATACAAAGGATTCAACACCAGTTTCTCTTCATTTCAACAACTTGAACGAAACTGCTAAGTTTTTAGCCGGAGAAATCATGGAGAAACACGTTTATGGTCCAGGCACAGGATTTGGCTTTGCATAATAATGGTTTATGTTTCATGTTTCTTTTATAAATGATCGAATCCATGTAATATTCAGTACATGAACATAATAAAGGACTATTTCGAATTCGATATTTTTGATTTTTTAAAATCATAATATCGTGTAAAGGGTTGAAGATAAATCCTTTATTTATAGAGAATAGCTACATGTATATATCAGAAATGAAGTCCATATTGCCACAAAAACCTTAAGAAAGGTATTTTAAAACTTACCAAAGAAAACTGTTGGTATCGAGTTTGATTAATCAAAAATTATGTTATCATATTCGTTTAATTGTATATTTTGCACAGCTCTATTAATTCTTCTGTACTTTTTTGCCATAGGTGATTTTTATATCCGTAATTCATCGATCTTTGAAAAATACACTTTTTTGCAATTTTTTGTCTTCAAATAATCGCTTATGATCAGTTATAGGCTCTCTATTCCCTGTACTTGGGAGAAAGAAATAGATGATGAGTTAGATAAAATATGAAAAAATACATTTAAGGAATGAATTTAATAGCTACCCATTTTATACGGTATAAACTGGGTTGGGGCAGTTTACGCTTTATAAACCGCGACGCGGTTTATAAAAAAGCGTAAACTGCTCCAACCCAGTTTATACCGTATAAAATAAATTCATTGCTTATAATTTAATTTTCATTCATTTGATGTAAGAAAAAAGATGATTTTCCAGCAAAATGACTTCAATTTGTACAAATTTGAATGTAACGTCCCGCGGATTGATACGTTTTTGACGAAAGTCATTGTGACGTAGGCAACCCATTTTATACAATATACAGTAAATATTTTATCCGACCAAATACAGCGTTACAATCAGAATTAAATTATATACATATAATTAAAACAATAAATCATTTCTTTGAAATCGGAACACTTCTTTTCTTAAGAACTTAAATTTCAAAGACTTGAAGAGACATACACTACCAGAAGTAGCACTAACTTCAGCATTACTTTTTGATCTCTTCGACTCATGTGAGAAAACGCAAGCTTTATTTTTTTAATAACCTCAATTCAAATAAGCATTACCATTTTTGATTTTGTAAAACATATCACTATTACAATGATCTAGTTGGCAAATATAATCTATCATTGGGTTGTATTCAACTAACATATTCCATACAAATCATTAGGGGTTTGTTATTTTTATTCAAAATTTGACTGTAGAACGTTAAACATGCATTGCATGGTAGTGAGGGAGACACTTTTTCGCTCTTAAAAAATCTCATATTACTTGAAAGGAAAATGATTGTTCGTGGGCGAGAAAACTTCATATCTCCCTAACATTCATTCGAAAACATTTTATTATCCAAGATGCACGAAATTTCAAGAAAATTAAATGAATAGAACAATGTGAAACAGATATCAGTCATACCGTTAGCATCGCTTATAAAAATTGCTATATTCCTACTTGCAAATTCTGTTTGATTTATAAACCAGTAACTTTAAACCCCATCCCTTATACAAATGTAATTTTTTTGTTTAATTTTACATCTTTGAATCAACACAATCAATCGACGATAGAAAGAAACTAATTCACTAAATACGCTTTTAGTTGCCTTATTGAAACATCACAATCAGTTTTCTTTGCATAACAAAGACAATTGTCAAATGACTTTCGCGACCAATCGCATTTTGCCAAACTTGTGATAGTTTATACAACTACATATATATATGTATATAGATACATTAATTTCATGAAGTATAATGAAATACTTTTATTGCATAAGGGAATTAAATTGGAAGATTTATCCAACCAAGAAAAGTGATATTTCGGGAGGACGAAGGGAAAACAATTTTTTTCTTGGTTGAATTTTTTTCACAAATTGATGCAACGAATTGTTTATCAAACCGAAGCAAACCAACTCTTTAAAAAATGAACACTCGGTTTCAAATTCAGCACTGTTATAACGTCACTATCAGTTATTAAATGTCTATGAAACATTTAACTGAAGTCTTTTTGAAATTCAAAGGCGTTTCCTTGATTATTCATTCAAAGCATCCTTTTCGAAAAATGATCATTTATTTTATCAATGCTGCTCTCGGGAGTTTTCATTTAACGAATGAAAACTATTACGGCAACATTCATGACATTTCCGAAAAGGTTTATTTTATTGAATAACGAAAGAATGTTTTGTTGCCCTGTCACGTGACTGTCTAAAACCAGTTTCAAACGTGTCTTGTAGAATAATTATAACGACGTATAATTGTCCGTCCTATGGCTCGTGGTGGGTAAGACCGGTCAAAAGTGGGATGCTTATATACTCATATTCTTCTCATCCCACTTGTTCAATTACCATAAATCCTTGCTTTATAGCCTGTTTACAGATTTTAATGGTTCAAAATTTTTTTTAAGTTTTCATTTAAAAACGTAAAAAAAATATGTCAACAAAAACTATAAAAGCAATCTTTATGTAAAAATAGTTTTAAAAATATTGCTTACATGTGTTATAAGAGACAAGTAAAAAAGTATGTCTTTAGAATTTATTAAAATATTATATGAAAGCTTTCACAGAGATGAACGTAAAGAAGAGAATATAATGAAAATATCATGACATAACATACTGTCAAAGTGGCAAAGTAAAGAACGGTAATTTTCAGTGTCTTCTGAGAACTATTAGGCAAGGAAAATATCTCTATATTTATGTGTGAATATTGCTTTGGGAAAGGAATACATACTATGGTCTAATATTCTTTAAGGAATAATTTTTTATTTAAGCAGTAATACATTTTTAGAAAGTCCTCGGGTTATTTTCATTCTGTGTCGTCCGCAAACTCCTCCTTCTTCTGATCTAATTCACCGTCTTGCTGATCATCTGCTTGTTTCAAAAAACATGAAATCAATGAATAGCTCTGTGTCAATTTACAAAATAAGCAAAAAATGTTTAATTTTTAATATTAACAATTTATGCTTCAATGCTTTAGTAATGATAGTTTTAATGAAAGTTTACTTTTGAACAAAAAATATGTTTCAAGACAATACTATTGAAATGATTTGATTTCAAAACTTCCTTTCCAATTACTGCGTATATGGTAGGTGGAAATCTGATTAGAGGCCTAAAGATGAAAAAAGATGTGAATTGGGCACAAAGACAGACAATAAACTCACCTTCCGGGTCTCCAGCACATACGTCTTCATACAGGTCCATGTACTCCTCCTTGGTCAGGATATCATCTGTAGGGTAAACATTGTTATGTCGTAAAAATTTTTTTATTCAGTGAAATAATAAATCTTTAATCTTACGACAGAGTGATACATTAAAGATCAGTGTGATTTAATTTACTTCGAATCCTTCATAAAACTTTTACTATTATCATCTCTCTCTAGTTTAAAGATTACAAAAAGTAATAAATTACTACATGTATGACTACCCGGTAGATTTCACATCGAGTCATTCGTCATGTATGTTTACAAGTAATTATAATGCCCCATTTTCTCTGAGTACATTATTTGCGAGCAGTATCATTAATTTTAGGAAGTTTTATGACTAATTTACACACCACTGTTCTGGTCCAGTTTATCAAATAGGTCTTCTAACTCCACTAGTCCTGTACTTTGAATCAAGGTTGCAAATTCATCCTTGCTAACATTGTTGTCGAAGTTCAAATCAAGAGTGTTGAATCTACAGATATCTATATCAGGTATTTCCTGCACAAAAGATAGAATAAATACATATTTACCTCTTACATATTGAAAAGATAAAAATTAATTTATAGAAAAAATAAATTATCTAAAAAAAAATGGAGAAGACTTTTATTAGAGACGCAAATGTTTCGAGACTTTGGTTATTATTTTTTCTGAATAACGTTCATATTCATACTGCGTTTAAAACATAACTTTATGTAACCTCAGAGTACATTTCCTTTCATTTTAGATTAAAAAAGCACAGCCTTAAAAAGTGGCATCAGGTATGAAAACCTTAAAAAGAAGAACTATTTTTAAAAGTTAAGATGTTTAAAATGATAGATGGCTTTTTTCAGACTATCTAAAATTAAGATATTTCTATTTGTTTTGCTACTTTATATTAAGATAGGACTTTCCTGTAAATTACACTATTTAAATCAATCGCGTTTCATATAGATATCACAGATTTGAAACAATAACTGATTTATTTCCGACTCAGAAATAAATACCAGACACAGTTTAAAGTCAATTTAACTAGTAGAAACGTGGGGTTATTTAAGTTCAAAATAGTTGGAATTTTGAATTCGAACGTAAATAACAGATATCATGTTTATTATCTCGTATTTTTATTTTTTTAGCCCACATACAACAAATATAGCTTTAGAAATTAAGGATTATTAATACGTTTACATAAATAGTATACAAGAATAAGATTTTTCAAACATACGCTTTCTACAGATCGCTTTCTGTCTCTCCTAAACATGTCCCGTAATCTTCTTGCCATGGAAGCTACTGTAATCACAGTGCCTGCAACCTTTATTGCTCTACCCAAACCACTGGATCGGGACCTAGACCTTGATCTAGAAGAACGCCTCCGGCCCCACGATTCCGCTTGGTCAATTGTCAGAAGACCAATCAGGCAAAGTACAGCGAGGGAACGGAAAATAAGCTAATTATAAAAAATTTAAAAAATTAATTTCATTGTACTATGTATGAATAAAACGTTGGCAAAACAATTTTGTCAGAAAAATTCTTACAAGAAATATTCACTTAATTACAAAAGATATAATACAATGAAAATATATATATTATAAGAAAATATATTTTGGCGTTGACTTATATTCTCTACCATATTTAATTGAGGTGGGTTACACTTTAACTTAATTAAAGCACTTACCATGACTTCAGATGCTGCCTCTCACCTCTAAGATAAAAAATGAATGTATGGAGAACTTATTTATACTGACGACAACTTCCTTGTGAAAAGAACAATGACGTACGTCAAACATCTTGCATATACTTAATTTCTACTTAAAAATTGGTTTCTTATCAAACTTACTAACTTATTTACAAGTATTTTGCATGATAAATTTCATTGGTGCTTTAAAAATGAGTTTATGAAAGTGAAACTACTTCAGAAACATTTCTTAGAAAGATGCTCTTTGGACGAGGTCAAAATTTGAAACATGTTAAAATCGTGTAACTTAGAAATCCCGTAGATACTATATTATTATAAGTATTTCATAGTTTGAAAATTTTCAGTACGAAAAACATTTATTGTTAGATAAGACTTACTGTCGATGATGTATGAAAGAAATAAAGTTTTAAGACAACGTGATTAAGGTTTAAGGATGCCGATTGCCAGAATGTTATCATTTTTACAACGTAATAAATATATATTTGAGTCTGTTTTAAAACAGAAACGTGTACAACATTTTTAAGAAATGTGAATGATAGACAAAACAATGGAGAATACCGTCATGCAGACTGATTTCTTTCTTTTTAATTCCATAAATACTCATTAAACAGAATACTGTTTCGCGTAATTACATGAAAATAAAGTTCTCGCGAATGAAAAGTAATAATTAACAGTATGAGACAATGGTATAAAACGTAATGTTTCAAAATATAGACCTGAATCTATACTCAGAGAGTCGTCAAATAATATGTTATAGCAATCGGTATGCCTCATGCAACTCATAATGTCTCAATTTTTTCAACACATTATTTCAACAAGTAGAATTGATGCAAAGCATCAAATCGGCCGCAAACATAACATTTCAAAAAGTACTTTCAATTCTTTAAAGCATCCATGCAATGAAAGCGCAAGATATTCAAAGCTGAAATAGTGATCATTTTTATTGCAGGCTGTCTTCAAAGCAAAATAAATAATTTTTTTTTTAGTAGAAATAAATAGAGTCATTGATGTATATAATGAAGTCAATGATAAATGTTAATTTATTGTCATCAAAATGAAGATGTAGGCCTATCAAGATGAACCACGTGCTGATACATTGGACCTTTGTCAAGTGATAATGCCATGGTTTCTGCAGAGTGGACTAGGCTGCAAGGCGAGGGCGGTGCAAAATGTAGAGAAAGATATCCTTCTGCAGCTGTGGCACATTCAAAACAATTTTTACTTCTTGAACAACTTTTAAATTTTATTTTTCAGCAGGTATACGTTTACGTCATTATAATCCGGAAAATAATGACGATTTTCCTTCATATCTTACACACTCCCAGGCTTGGGAGTAGCTATTGTAAAGTCTTTTTATTTAACCATAAATAATCAATTATCTGATGAGAAATGATAATTAAATTGAATCATAATAACAGCAATTGATACTTATGGTTTAAAGCATGTTATTGAAATATTTTACTCCTGATTTTAAAGATGTTTTCATTTCAGAATTATTTTAATGAGCCGTTATAAAAAATAATCTAATCTAGTTTCATTTCTCCATGTGCACTTTCTAACACAACCATAAATAGATCGGCCGCTGCTGCGGCCGATAATAATTAAAAAGATTTGACAAATTTTGATAAAGGCAAATCATATCCAACTGTGGACTCCTTTCTTACTTAAAATTTTCAAACAATGAAAATATAATGGTACATTGATTAGATAATGGTACTTTTAACATATAAGTTTCAAAATTTGACTTTTGTAAAAAGAGTAGCTTTCCTAGAAAGCCCTGGAGTTTTAGGTCACCCGATGTCGAATCATCTTAAAGTGGTTTCACTTTAAGGAACAAACTTTAAAATACTTGTAGCAACGAAAGAAAACTACGCAAAAATTTTACTAAAAAGCGTGATAAAAAAAGAGTTGTTTAAAAGTGATAAGTAGATGTTAAGTAGATGCTGATTTTGTTTTGGAGATACCCAAGTTGTGATGTCATTGTAATATATCAAGGAAGTTTATCATCAATATAAATACCGTCTACGAAATAACATAAGCATATCTTCATCTTCGCGGCTAGACGCATCATCTGAAGTCATGGTAATTACTTTTTTTAGCATGCTTATTTAATGTAGTAGGAGAATATCACCCTTTTAATTTTCTTTCTTTCTTTTTTGGTTATTCCAATATTTTTGAGTTTTGAGAGATATCATTAATCTATTTATATTTTTTTTTTATTAAATATAAGCTCAACTCCCGTTACCTCAATGTTCTTCTCCTGATTTGTCTTCTGACAATTGGCCAAACAGAATCCTGGTCACGAAGGCGCTCTTCACGTTCTAGATCCAGATCTAGCGGCTTGGGCAGGGCATCAAGAGTTGCAGACACAATATTTACCATGGCTGATTTGGCACAAGTATTCCGTGACATGTTTAGAAGAGACAGAAAGCGATCCGCTGAAAATGTATGTTTGAATATCTATGTAAAATTAAACCACACTAATATCCCTAATATCTAATATTTTTGAGGTTTATACTAGCAAAAGTTAAGGGAATCGGTAAACATATATGCCTTAAATTAAGAAAATTTTATAATGTTGAATTTCAATCATAAAAATTACTCAATCCTCATATCAGTTGACAATGAATTTAACTGTTGGATTAAAAAGTTACCTGTGAATTTTTAAAAAGATTAATTTATTTACGAGTAATAAGAAAGGGATCAAATAACGATAAGCTATGCTTTACTTTCTTTTATACAGGCAATACCTAATATAGATATATGTAGATTCACCACACTCGATTTAAATGACGACAACAACGTTACCAAGGAGGAATTAGACACTCTGATACAAAGCACGGGATTACTGGAGCTGGAGGAATTATTTGAACAGCTCGATCAAAACAATGGTAGGTATTTAAAAAAATGAATTGTGCTCACAAGTAATCACATGTATCCAGAAAAAAGGTGAATAATAAATTTTAAAATATATAATATATACGGTATTTAAAAGTTTTGGAAACAGAGTAAAAATAATCATAAAAGAAAATTACTATGCACAATTTCCAACTTAATTAAATTCGATTAATTTTATTATTTTGTCGAATCAAATAGACGGGAAATATTTCTTTTTTACCTTACAGATGATATCGTGACAAAGGAGGAGTACATGGACTTGTATGAAGATGTATGTGATGGAGACCCGAAAGGTGAATTTATCTTTTTTTTCTGAGTGTTTGATATTTATTCGACATATTTATGTAATTTACATGTATTTTATTTTCAATATCTCGAGTTGCTTTTTGCACCCCATTATTAGCAAACCTACTTACAATGTATCAACATGAAGAAGAGTTAATTCAAAAACCTTTTTACTTGAAAAGAAGTCTCTTGAAATGGCCTTCAATTCAACATTGAAACAAATTGACATCGTTTATTCACAAAACGATAATTTATTTTCATTCGTTAATTGATTTTGATTGGATATTTTGCTAGAAAAGAAATAAATTTTTGCAACTGTACAACTTTATCATAGATGTGATGACATCATCTTTTTTTCTGTCGTGAACTTGCTTTATTCATTTAACAATACATACAAGCCCACTCTCACTTTTTTTCCTGACTTTACTTATTACTAATAGAAATGTCAGTGAAAGTCCGCTCCCTTTCATTGCAGGTCAGCAAAGGGTAATGTAGCATGTTTGAGTAAAAGAGTAAAAAATAAACTTAAAGAAGTTGGACACCTCCCTCTCGTATACACAAATACGAAATAGGATTTTCGAATTTGGACTATTTTCCATTTTTTCTAAAATGTAGATTTTTAATTTATTTTTTTGGCTGGATCCCCAGTTTCGAAAACAATGCTACGTCACTGCAATATACCATTATCTCCTGTATATGCTGTACATATCTCTTAGTTGAGTTGTACAGAAGCAACATGCTCTACATGTACTACTGAAAATTTCTAAAACGAGGGAATCTATTGACAAAAAAATAGAAAATACAGGAAATCAATAGTTCCGTAAAAAATCATCAGTTTGCAAAAATAATAACCATATGGTCAAACAACGACCTTGTTTGCAAATGCAGCCATTAACTCCCATGTTGGCTGAGGTTATCATACAAAGAAATCAATTCTTTCACCCTTAATAATCCTCATACTTTTCAATCTGCTGTACCATGATATGGAGCACAAAGCGGGCGAGGCTGGTTGACAGGGAATGCTCACTTCTTCCTGAGACCTAATCCGACCTTTGGTGTTTTAGAGATCCGTGTTTGTTCTATCCTTTAAATTTTATTCCAGTTGACTTTTGAACTGGATTACTGTTATCATCATAATTATTTCAATTTCCTAAATCTCAGTCAGAAAATGAAGTATTGAAATCGAATCAAATCAATAATAACGAAAGGGGTCATACATCACGTAAACTTCATTTCGCTTAATTTATATCGACAAATAATTCTTATTTCGTTGATTTTTCAAACATTTTTTTAACTCCAGCAAACAACCAACAAAACGACAAACCAGACCTGAAGAAAGATGAACATACAGAAGACACAGTTTGAAAATAGTTAGAGGATTAGGAAACTTTTCAAATAATTTCTCTTATCAGTATAATACGTTAGAGTAGCTTTCACTATGTATAAATTTATTTCATTTACCAACGCAGTATTTCTACACATATAAAGAATACTTTGCCTGAATGATATTCAAAAAAACTGAAAATCAACTTGGATTACTTTACCAAATTTACGATTTAAATTGAATGTATATACATTTTTATTGTATTTTTATTATTCTCTTCACCTTTCATGAGACTTTTTGTATAATCTTTCAATAAAATGCTATAAATAGTAGATATTTGTTTTTATTTGTTTCTAATTACAAGACTGGTCGTCTTTTTAATATTTAAGTTTCGAAATGCAGAAAATGATACTTATGTTTCCAAATCTGAGTTGTGATCAAGTCAATAGAATTTATGTGTTTTATGTGTCTGATGTGCAACATGTTTTATCATTGGCTAATTTAAAAAATAAAGTAAATGTAATGTATCATGTGCATTCTTTTTATTATGAATAATGATTTTTAACGACAGGCACGTAGCAACAGGGGGGCCTGCCCCCCCCCCCCACCACTTTTTCCCCAACAATACTTATACTTAAGGAAGGTTTGTTGTCTAAGGTAAATTTAGTACAAAAAATTGGTACCAAAAAAAAAAAAATTGGCACCGAAAAAAGAAAAAGTTGGCCTCTACCCCCCCCCCCCACACACACACAATAAGGTTTTTGACTTTGGCAACTTTTCTTTTTTCCTTTTTTTCTTTCTTTTTTTGCATGTCAACTATTTCAGTTAAGTAAAAAAAATTTCTCTGTCTGGCCCCCCTCCTTCAAAAACGATGCTACGTGGCTGAACGAATTGAAAATTATACAAATATGGTATCTTTTAAGATATAATATTCAATTCGTTAAAAATCATTATTCCTAATTAAAAGAATGCACATGATACAGGAGTATAGATAAATAAGTTTTTGGAAAGTACTGAGGGATTAAATTGAGGTAAACAAACCCTTTCCTGGAATATTAAGGGACTCCGACCCTCAGCCAGGAAGGACAACTCTTTAATTTATAATTTAATTCAAAAAGTCTTTAAATGCAGCTTGAAAATAAAATATTTTCATGCAACAATTTTCATTATATGCTTCTCAATGTGCTTCAAGGTTCTTTGCAAAGCTCCATAAATCACTTCTAATTTCTTATCATGTTAATAAACATTGGTATCTAAAAATCCTTTTTCGGGATAAAAATGTCTACTTTTAAATAGACCTTTGTGAGAAGTTCAAAGAACCTTGAAGCACATTGAGAGGCGTATAATGAAAATTGTTGCATGAAAAGATTTAATTTTCAAGCTTCATTTAAAGACTTTTTGAATTAAATGATAAAATAAAGAGTTGTCCTTCCTGGCTGAGGGTCGGAGTCCCTTAAGTTAACCAATTTGTTTTTGTGGCGATTTGGAATTTTATATAAGAACCTATACACATAGTATTCCTCAAAGAAAGTCTAGATTTATTTGCAGTCCCAAGACTTTAGTCAGCAACTAGGGGTAATTAGCTCCTGAAATAAAATATTATCACCCTAATTCTCTAGGCACCACCGCAAGTTAAAGTCCTTTTTAACCCACGGTGATAATATATCCCGTGGATAATGTTAGAGATATGTTTTACATGCTGCTCACTCAGTCCACAGCGTTATATGGATTTTAATGGATCCTTTCTTTGTCATTTTGAAGGTCCCTTATGTTGATCAAAACATATAGAAAAAACGTTGTGTGACACACATTGTTAGAAACAAACAGCAATTATGATTATAATTGAATTTATGTATTAAATGCGTTGTCTATGTATTAAATACATTGTATTTACATGGATGCGATGGTTTATGTAATAGATATTGCAGGCTGGGATTTTACGCCGGTGGTATGCGAAATTCCAGCCAATGATTAGCGGGCTAGGATCACGTGGACAGCTGAGCGGATCACTTGTATTTTTATTCCCGCGCTGTCCACAGTATTTTTGGAATCACGTATATTTTGAAGACCCGCCACCGCCCCTGCAAACCTACCTCTCGCATTTTTACAAATTGTATAAGGTGGATTTTTGTAATTATCAATATGGCTCAGTTGGTTTTGATGTGTCACCCCTTTTGTTTTGATGTGCCATCTTTTTGCTATATTTTTCTTAAAATGTTTGATCTTATTGTTTTATAGGAATTTTTTTCTAGTCATTTTTTGGGGGATCAGACATTTTTCATATTTTACATAATTTCAATCGGAGCTTGTGAATCTGATCCCCATTCTTTTGTATAAAGTATTTTCTTTGATATCGTCATTTAAATAAATGACATTATTCATCTCTGTGAATGTGTTTGAGTTAATCTTTAGCAAACTAAGCAAAAACTAGCTGCGGTGAGCCTGCCGAGCATTTGAAGACATAAATATTTTTTTTTCTAACAAAACAATTGAGAACATCTGGAATATGGAATTATTTTTTTATTTGAAATTTAAATGAATACATTGAATACAAAATGAAATAGAAAAATAACGAGAAAGCAATGATATAATTTTATAAGAGTAGTTCTTGTATTGAATAATGATTTTTCAGTGTCTCTCAAGGATCACAAAAGCAAAACATGTGTGTCCATGTGCGTTCTGGTTTTTGAAAGATAATACATACCCAGTACATACTTTGGTTTAAATTATATTAAAGAATTATGTTTTTCTTGAACTTTCACAATCCTTAAGTTCCATTTAGTTCTTGTCACCCTTCACATCTGATTTACAATCTTGCTTGTTTCTGCTTCAAAAAGTTATAATCAAATTAAGGTAATAATAAAAAAAGCATGAAAATGGCTTGTAATACCTTTTAATATAAAGTAATTCTATAATATGACGCAATTCAAAATTCAGCGTAACGGCATGTATCCTAGTTTTACGTAAGATACTTGTATGATATAAAGACACAACAAAATAAACTTACCTTTCCCGTTTCCAGTACAAGCGTAGTCATGGAAGACATTATATTCCTCCTGTGTCAGGATTTCATCTGTAAGGGAGAAAATTTGCTAAAATATATCTGACAATCAGATTTCAGAATTGGAGATTTTTTTCTTCAAAAGAATTAACCTCGTTTCAAGTTTCGAACATAAATTAAAGCAAATAATAGTATTCATTTGACAAGATATATAAGAACTATCTATATCATTCTCTGTTTTAAAAAAAGAGAGCTTCTGAAATAGTTAAGTGGTCTTTTTTCTGTCTTTAAAGGGTAAATCTTTATATTAAGCTACACTCCAAGTTTCATTTTACATTAAGAAATTCATCTTAACGAGAGTGTTATCTTGATACATACGTAACGTTCGATTTTATTGAAGTGAATTTATTCAATGTACAAACCATCATTCTGATCTAGTTTATCAAACAGTTCCTCCAATTGCACCAGCCCTGTGCTTTGTATCAGGATGGCAAAGTCCTCTTTGGTAACAGTATTGTCGCCATTTAGATCAAAATTGTTAAATTTGCAGATGTGTATGCGAGGAATTGCCTGTACATGTATAAACAGTTTCAACTAAAGAAAATCATTTCTTTATCCCTGGCATGCATATTCAAAATATTGAAGGTAAATTGAGGATATTTTATGGAATTCCTCAAATGTTGGTATGGCCTAACAAATAATTTCTTAAAAACAGTTTGGTTTCACTTTTTTAATTGAATTTTGACCTCAGTTATCCCCCTTCCTGAATTTGACTGATTTCACTGCTTTTGATTGATTTTATTTTTGATGATTTTATTCTTGATTTCTTATCGTGATATTTTTCGTCTGAATCTTCCCTAAAATTTGAATAGGAAATAGTTACCGTAAAACATTTTTATAAATATTAAACCTACGTTTTCTGTTGATCTCTTTCCCATTTTCGCGAAGAATTCCACAAGAACACGTGCGATATTTTCAAAGGTGATTTCTTCTTCAGGAACAGTATCTGTATCTAACGTAAGGTCTCTAGCAAACCGCCTCAGTGTCTTAGACTCCGTATGGCCAGTTGTAAGGAGGCCAATCAGGAAAAGAACGCTGTTATAACGGAACCTGAGCTAGGTTAAATAAAATAAAAACAAATTAAACACTAGTAGCTTGATTGATTTAGCATGGACAAGATGAGAAGTTTAAAATGAAAGAGTATAGGACAAAATTTGCAGCACTCTATCGGTACCGAAAAGTGGTGGCGTCTGAGTTATATGAGTGAAATGTTCGCGAGGGACGTCAAACAAAAGACAAGCAAGCAAACATACACTATAGCCAACAGTTTTACGGCTTAATGGTTGGGAATAAAGAAAATTTCAAAGATAACATTTATTTTGAAAGTGAAAGTCCCATCCCTTTGGTCCCGATTTTTTTGTTCTGTTTCATAAATGATGTGTGCTGAAATTGGTCGAAATGGATTGAACAGTTCTAAAGAAGCTGAAAATGTTTAATTGTTTATGCAAGTTAAACGATCATGGACAAAAACAAAAAGCAATGTGTCACCTGAAGGATCCAGGTGACCTAAAAAAATACCAAAATAGTGAAAAATTATTTTTACCATAATCAAACTGAGCACAGTAAAGTGGAAAAACAAAAAATTACCATGACTACTGTGGATGATGCCCCTCACCTCTGAGATGATGATGTCTTTTAGAAGAGTTACTTGTTTTTATACAGGTGGTAGACTTACTGGCCATTATGAAACTGGCGTCAAAACTTCAATAATCTCAAAAATTTCAGCCAATCCTTACCAAGATGTGCATATCATTAGCAACTTCCAGGCACCATGTCCTCATTAATGTGTAAGTACTTTGAGTAATAAACTTTCATTCTTTTTTTTTTTTTTTACTAAAGATCAGATTGTGAAAGTGAGAGTACTTGAGATCGATTTGTAGGAAGCTCTTGTTATGTAGGGTCAAACATGTGAAACTTGTCATAATTATTCATAAAATTCCCTTATTCTGCAGTAGGAACTAGTTCTTAATTCACTGCAGCGAGAGATGATAGATATCGGGGGGGGGGGTATATATTCAATAGACAATAGTTTATTCTCATAAACTGTACAATACAGTATAGAGAGGATATTACATAAATATTTACAATAAAGCAATAAGGCAATTCAGAGACAGTGGTATGAGAACCAGGGTATAATGGGTCTTTGCATTATAATTCTGTTAACCAAAAAGTGTATAAATTTTACGCATACTTTAATGATAAACCTTTTCCCCAAAAACATTGAGCAAAGACCCATGGCCATTCATACCAAAAAATTGTTATAGTAAGAGAAAATGATCTTTTTTGACTTAAGTGTTTTTATGCTATTTTATAGACAATTGATTTCAACCTTTGTGAGACTTTTGTGGAGATTTTACATAAAGTATACTGAAGTATCAAAGAAACTTTTGTAATAATTGAGATTTAATTTTCACTTTTATTTTTGTCGCAAAAAAAACCATTTCGCTCGCCGTGTTCGACCATCTTCTTTGGAAAACGCTTCTCACAATATTCATGCCACATCTTTTTAACCCGTATCAATAAAATCAAAGTTTCTTTGTTCTAATGGTACCCACATCTTTTTGCAATGATTTTGTTTTATATTTTGTAATCCTTCTCAAATGGTGTTTGATTATTTGTGAAGACAATACTAATACTCCTTGATACAAAGTTATTTTTGCATAGGTGTCTTAAAAAATAATTGTAAATGTTTACGAGTTTTCCATTTGAACGTCTAAAAATATAAATAATTTAAAGAAATTCTTTAGATTTATTTGAAGGTATTATTAAAATAAATTACCACAAATTCTTGAATAGATTAATTTATTTGGAAATTTATTAAAATAATAATAATGTGAAGGTTATGAAACAAGAGGCTCATGGGCCACATCGTTCACCTGAGAAGCTTTAGCCATGCTGTTCTTCACCAGATTTCCCCCTTGTAATACCTATTGTGACCCCATCAGACTCCATTTTTAAAAAAAGATTTTAAAAGATTTTTCCTATTTTTTTTTCTATGTAAAACTGCGATTCCCGATTGTGGCCCCACCCAACCCCCGGGGGTCATGATTTGAACAATTTAGAATGTACATTACCCCAGGATACCCCAGCATGCTTCCACATAAGTTTCAGCTTTTCTGGCCCAGTGGTTCTTGAGAAGATTTTTAAAGATTTTTCCTATATAATTCTATGTAAAACTTTGATTCCCCATTTTGGCCCCGCCAAACCCCCGTGGGTCTTGATTTGAATAATTTAGAATCATCACTATCCCAGGATGCTTCCACATAAGTTTCAGCTTTTCTGGCCCAGTGGTTCCTGATATGAAGTTTTTAAAAGATTTTTCCTATATATTTCTATGTAAAACTTTGATTTGTGTCCCCGCCCAACCCACGGGGGTCATGATTTGAACAACTTAGAATCTACACTACCCCAGGATTCTTCGACGTAACTTTCAGCTTTTTATAGTCCAGCGTTCTTGAGAAAAAGATTTTTTAAAGACCGCATCCTATTTTTGTCTTTTCTTAATTATCTCCCCTTGAAGACCTAAGAAGACCTGGCCCTTCATTTAAAAATTTAAATTTTCCTTCACCCAAGGATGCTTTGTACCAAGTTTGGTTAAAATTGGCCCAATGGTTCTTGAGAAGAAGTCGAAAATGTGAAAAGTTTACAGACGGACAAACAGACAGACGGACGACGGTCAAATGTGATCAGAAAAGCTCACTTGAGCCTTCGGCTCAGGTGGGCTAAAAATCTGGTTAAATTGTGTAGATGTATAAGACCTTGAATCATATTTCAGAGATCGTTTTATTTTTACACATTAACAAATATGAATTCCTATTTGGTTGTGAAACCATTCAAGACTATACGATCGAAACCGAAAAAGTTGGACTATAATTGCTTTGTGATCATTTTGAACTTCTCATACAGTAGCAATCCACTTCATCCAATTCAGATGTAAAGCGTTTATTATGTAACACCAATTTAGCTTCAATTGTCACATGTTTGAAAGGGGAGGGGATACGTATATATACATGTACCGCACAACTAAATTCGAGAATATGTCTATCAAACATTTTGAGGAAAAAAGAAGCTTTTGTGTCTTGGAGATTCTCTTTCATTTAAAACAGACATAAAAATATGCTGCATTTTAATCTCCCTTCCTATTTCAAAGTGAATATGTTTGATAAACATTTTACAAAGTCAGTCAGATGATCTCTTCTTGTCTGTAACATTTGTTAAAAAACTAGAAATATTTGTAAAGAAACTATTGTGTAGAATATTTTCGTTGAATCGTATTTCATGATTATACGCCAAATATCCGTGTAATTATATCCCTGCAAACGAAGCCTTGGTGGTATACTGGAATCACTAGTGGTGTGTCAATCTATAATCTCTTTATGTATTATCAAATTTTCCTTAAAATAACCTTAAAATTTCCTTTAAATAACATATTATTTATATATTATATTATCGATTATATATTTGTACACCTAGTATTTTTACATTGAATTGTCAATATTATTCAAAGTATTTTTTAAATGATTACAATATCCATTACTCCATCGAAAGAAAAAAAAAATAAATTCTTGTCTGAGAATCTTTTTATCCGAGTAGTTCAAGAAGTACATCCCTGATACAAAGGTTCATGTCTCTTGTATCCAGAGATTCATATGCATTATTTAAGTACCAATCATTTTGGACAAGTTTACAGCATAATAAAAGTAATACGCATTGATTTAAGGTTTAGCTACGACTTTGAAGGACAGAACTGAAGAAGCAAATATTTAATACTAAAGATTCATGTGATTCCAAGATATGGTCTGAGCAAAATCCATGGTTTATTTGACAATGTCAAAATCACTGGTCCTACGACTATAAAATTCTCGCCAAAGTAATAACTTTTACATTAGTTGTGAATAAATGGTTAGTTAAACATGGTCACATTAAGGTTACTGGGTTAACATTTTTTTCAGTTTTCAATTTTTTCTTTAAAAGAAGTAATTTTAAAATTTCAAAAGATGCTGAAAAGTTTCTCTTTCTTGTATTTTCGAAATATATTCTGGTCATTGATAAAATATTTAATATACAAAAATCGTTCTAGTTGACAAAGTCCTGATACAATTTTGATGCAAGAATTTCAGCCGACCGTGGCATATTGTTCAAGTACAACAGTTCCCTCGTCGCATTGTAAGTGTATATATCTGTTATATTTGGAAGCTTGTATTCAATACTGATCAGTTGAACAGCCAAAGTGTTGGGATCCAAGGAATGTTCATCGTATGTAACCTAAAAGAATAATGTTCAAACTTCATATACCGTCTGACTGCAATTATATTTGACTCTAATGATTTTAACTTATTTACAAGCAATGGTCAGAACTCGAGTAAAATATGCTTTTATAATTTTTTTCAATGCTGTGACAAAATGTAACGTACAATATTATGCACATGTACCTCTAACTTTGCAGTGAAGTCACAACTTCACAACTTTTAATCATTTTTTTTCACTTACATTATATAAGAAATTCTTCTCTAGACCAGAATACAGCTGTCGTAACTTATCAAGCGTCCATTGTCTTGATTCTGTATCTCTAATATATTTGGCACCACAGACTGTTTCAGAAAAAAAAATACTGAAGTACTGAACATTTAATAAAACAATACAAAAAATGTGTGCATATATGCTGATAAATATTTTTTAGCATTAGACAAAACTCTACTTTAAATGACTTAATATTACATAGTTCGCTTATAGAGACTCCTTTCTTTTATAATAAATCGTTCCAGATGTCCTTTAGGCAGCCTAGTAAACAACTCACTTACTGTATACTAACTTTTATTCGTGTGCTATAAATATTCGCGATTTCCGCGACCTACTTTAACTCGCGAATATTAATCTCTACGAACCAGTCATTTTGCATAGTATTTGTAGAGGAATGTTTCCTCGGTCTTGATAATTAATTGTCGCCGATTGATTTCAAACGGACGAGTCGCGAATAAAAGATGACGCGAATAATAGTTGGTTTACAGTATGCTTCGAAAATTATCTCAATAATTTGAAAATCTTAACAGAAGATAAATAACTTGCGGTTAGGAAAAAAGCAGTCTAAGAAAGGATGGGGTGCCATATGTATATGAAACAGTTGCTTTTTCTTCTACAAGATGAGAATGGACCTTTGGCAGTCAAATTCGCAGTTTAAAATTCGTAAAATTCTTACCTTTTTTAATAATGTTTTCTTCGCTGTCTGTCCTATATTGTTCACATTCTTTGCAATCCGTAATAGAACGTTTTCCTCTGAAGATTCCTCCGAGGTCAATTTTTGGAAAGGTAATTTTTGGAAGTTTTATGCTGGGTAATGTGAATTTAGGGATTTGAAAACTTCCAAAATCTAGTTTCGGGATTGTTATTTTAGGTATTCGAAATTTTGAGAGATCTACAGTGGGAAGGCTGATTTTTGGTATTTCAATATTAGGCATGTCAACTTTTGGTAGCGTTATTTCTGGAATGCTTATTCTGGGAATTTTAATTTTAGGAGTTTTCAAATTAATTTTTTTGATGTCGACAGCCGGTATTGTGATTGGTGGTATTTCAACTTTTGGCAACTTAACCTGTGGAATTTTGGGAACTTCGATTTTTGGTATTTTAATATCTGGAATTTTAATATCAGGAATATTTACTGAGGGTATTTCGATTGCAGGTAGCTTTATACTAGGGATTTCATGAATTTCAGGTAACTTTATTTTGGGAATATCTGGCAGCACAATTCTTGGTACCAGTTTTCTCACAAAAAATTCTACAGAGTAAAATAACATAAAAAAGATTTAAACATACATAGAAGTTAGAAAAGATGCTTGATAAAACTGTACTTAATTTTTAAATTCATTTCTTTCATACTTTATAATTCACTTTTAATCTTTACTCAAGTCGCTTTTATTACTTTGTCTATAACAAAATGACTTTGTGACTAAAAGAAAATGTCATATTCAAAATAGATATAGTTGATACGTAGAATATTGTAATAAAAATTACCCTTAGTTTTCTTCAGAGCTTTCTTCAAACCCTGCGCTATTTTGTCTGTTAATAAAATTGACAAATATCAAATCAATTTTCGTAAAATGGAAACAATAAAAAGTAGGGAGAGGACTAACATAGGACGATCTCATTCACTTTTGTGAATAAAATATTGTTCACCTAAAAACATACAATCAAAAGGTATTACTTGTAATATTGAATGTAATAAATGTCATTAAATAAAAAACTTCAACATACCTCGGATTTTTATCCAGTCGCCATTTCTTGGTTTTGTTTTTGTCCTGTCTGTCTGTTTGTCTGTTTACCTGTTTGTCTGTCTGTTGTCAACTTTAACTTTTGCCATAAATATTTAACCGTGAAAGATACAGACTTCATATTTGGTATGCATACTTCACTAATTATGTTCTTTCAAATGACACCAAGGTCATTGACTTTCGCCTGTGACCGTGACCTTAATGCTAAAAATAGCTTTTTCAACCTTTTGCCATTTCTTTTGAACACCATATTTTTTTCTCTAATTAAGTTCTTTTAGGTAATGTATATCTATATAAAAATAGCTTTTTTTTTGCCGCCAAGCGCATAGAACACACTATTATGTTACATGTTACCAATAAAGCTAAAAATATTTTAACACATGTAGTATAGTTTTAATTTAAACAATTTAAGCGTCGATAGAATATTCCAAATGCTACAGCTTACCCAAGGCTTTTTGCAAAAGTTCCGCATTTTTTTCTTCTTGTTGAACAATTAATCTTTAAGGGAAAAAAAGAAATAGGTAAAGAAGAAACGAAATGCTAATTTGCAAATAATATTCAAATATAGCCTAAATCGTGAGATAAAGTGATCGATAGACTTACCTGCTGCATTCAAAACAAGTGTCTGATACCAGAGAGATTTTATTTTCACAGTCCCGTTGATCTGCTGTCATATTATTGTGTTATAATATCTACTTCTTCGGTGATAATATCCGCTATCTTTGTCGTCATATACCAGTTTAGTTCTGAGAGAAATAAATTACTTATGATTATGTAATAAAAAGATAAAGAAATTGTAAAATTCATATTTTGCTCTATAAAGGTAGTGTATATTGTTATAACCCCGCTTGAAAAACAGAGAGGTATATAGTGATGGGGTGTCCGTCCGTCTGTTTGTATGTCTAGACGTTCGCTTTTGGGTACCCATCTCTTATCCGCAAATTCTCTTATATCACTGAATGAAATTAAATGGGACTTTCAATGACTCTTTGTCATGCAGTGCCATTGTGCAAGTCTTATTTTACTTTTTGATCTCACACAATCTCGGTTTTTCTCATAGCAAAATATGGACACTGCCATTCTTTCTATAATATTGAAGGTACCCATCTTTTATCTGCAACTCTTCCTATACCATTGAATAAAATTTAAACAGACTTTCGCAGATTCTGTATTATATAGCCATAGTATCATTGTGACCATCTCGTTTACTTTTTGATTTGATACTTAACTCGGGTCTACCAGGCCCCCAAACCATAAACTGAGAACAGACTTATGTCAAAATTTCAAAACGATATTAATAATTTCGATAATAAAATAAAATTGTCAATATATGTTTGAATTGAAGTATTTTGTACAGTTGCAAACTTTTAAGCTAATAAATCGAATGGAACTGAAGATAAAAAAAAATTAAAATTTTGACTTAAGTCTATTTTCAGTTTATGTTTTTTGGGCCAGATCAAAACAATTAAGGATTGTACCTATGGTAAAAATTTCAATACTCTTAACCATAACCTTTAAACATAACATTTTGATATATTAAAGCTGATAATGATATATATTTATATGAATCATTTTTCTACTTACCCACAAGCTTATTTTCATCTAGAAATGAAAATCCACCACTTAAGATAGTCAAAGTTATCAAGACGCACAAAATAATCTCCATCTTGGAAGATCACCTTTGTTCAACATTAAAAAAAACGAAATTAAGTTTCTTTTGTATAACTAACTTGATACAGATTACATAAGAAATTAAAGAATTTAATTATTATTCCAAGAATTAATTAAGGAAGTTGGAAATTACTTAACTGACATGCCATGAAATGAATGAAAATAAACAGTTGTGTATGGAGAAAAAATAGTTTTTGTTTTTAAACGATATAATTACCTTTTCTTGCAATGCTTCTATGCACTGTGTTCTTTTCCTATGCGATGTAAAAATGCCCTTTTCACTGCCTGTTGTGTAATTTCACGATTTGCGGTTTTAAAGTGAATAAATTATTAGGTTTTGTTGACTTATATAATTATATTACTTCATTCTACTAAGAACTGATCAGTAAAAATAGGACACATCTATATAATAATGAAAACAGTTTTCTCTTTGATGGTTATAAAGCAATAAAACATGATTGAATAGATTGATCATTGATACTTTGCAGAATTCATTCTTTATTTAGTTCACCTTACTACATTTCAAATGATTTACAGGCTGAACTAAAATTATTTTTCGACACCTAAAGATTAATGAGCAAAAAATAAGAGATTGTGGATTTGATTTCATTCGGATAATCTAGTTGAATAGTCGCGGGGTCTAGCCGATTAGTACAGTCGAGTACTCGTAACATATTTTTTATTATATTAAGACTGTTTAGATGAAGCTACTGACACATACAACGTAATTTAGGGGTCTGACGAAACGTAATATACAGTGAATGTATCTTGCGTGATACATGATGGTACGACAATTTCTCACCTTTCATATTTAAAAAAAGTGTTTAAAGCTAATTAAATACTGCTTGGTTGTATTCTGATTTGAAGAAATTCTCATTTATCCTTTCACAATTTGATAGAAAATTTCTTATTTCAGAAAAACACATAAATTCAGAATATAATGTTTTAAAAACACAGGAATAACAATAAACACTGCTTTCCAGCATTCTTTGTAAAGAAAATAAATAAAATACATCAAACCCTTCACATTTATAGTAACCTAATTTTTTTTTTGTTTATAACATATTATTGTTGAAAGTACTATAAGTATTGTAAAATTGAAAATAATATGATTGGTTTATTGGATTTGAAGAAATTTTCATTTATCCTTTCACAATTTGATAAAAAAAAATTATTTCAGAACAGAACATAAATTCTCATGATACACAGGAATACAAGTTTCCAGCATTCAGTACATCAAACCCTTCGAATTCATAAAGTATAATTTTGAAAGTACAAGTATAAACATTGAAAATAATACATATCTTTTTTTTCTATATCAAATCCTGTATCAGGATGTGATAAGGAAAGGAAATCTTTTATTACATCTATATCTTGTTTTTCAAAATAAGCACGCATCTTCTGAAGCAAATAAGAATAAATAATCAGTGAATATAGCTTATTGTATCATATTTCTCTAGAATTTAAAGAATTTGAACAAGGAACATACATTCATGTAGTTGCAATATCAAAAGTACTGTTTTTATAAAGTTAAGTCACAAAAAGTGGTACATGTTATATCAGCCCTGCAGATTAATAGCTAGTATAGGCTTTTAATTGTGACAACAGCTTATTGTATATGCAAAAAAGTTACTTTAGCAAGAAAATGTGTTTTTGGGTCGTTACAGGATATGATAAGGAAAATATTGAAATACTTCAACGACATATACGTGATTTATTTTATTTTTTTTTTTGTGCATAAAATTAACGTTACACACTTTATCAAATTATATAGATTGTCATATCTATCAGATGCTAATTCCAGGTAAATAATTGGCCCAAGATTGAAATTACATTGTACTCATAAAAAAATAATTAAAAACATCAAGAAATCTTGATTATGTAATTTTGTGCTATGTTCACACAACTTGAAATCATGAAATTTATTCATGTGATACATCAAAAAATATCATCAAAATACGCCCATACCTTTCTCTTTGACTAAATTACAAAACATCCTAAAAAAGCAAAGGAGTGGTGAAGATTTGAATATGAACAATCTAAAAATTATTTTTGACGAAAATCAATTTGTTTTGAAATCAATATGAAATTTTAAGGAGTTACAGTAAACAAAAAAGTCGATATATAGTCAGCATAACCATGCGCGAGCCGGGCTCTCAACTACTCGTTGAATCCCCCCCCCCCCCTTTGACCTTGAATAAGGAGATGATGTATATTTGTGTAGGCAGTGCTGCTATTATGTTCATTAATAAAAATGTTATTTAATTTGTAAATTCAAGCTCAAAAATCCACTCAAACAATGCAAATTAGGAGCAGAGCAACCACGGACCTCAGAGGTGGGATCAGGTTCCATGGAGGAAAGAGCATCTCCTGCTGACCGGTCACACCTGCAGTTTTCTCCTTATCATGATCATGGAATAGCGAAAAAAATCGTCGACAATTCAGACATTTGTAAATAATGGCCCAAAAATCAGTAGGAAAATCGTCAATCATCGTTTGATTTAATGATAAATTGTAATTTGTCGACAATGTCATATATATTGTATTGACCATAGACAACTTACCAAAATGATGACTTTAAATGATGATTTTAAACGAAACTATTCGGTCTATTCATTGTTTCTCAATAGTTGTTCATTTCATGCATTTTATATGGCCTGTATAATGGTTCCATGACATTTAACACTATTACTCCCAAGAAAATCCATAAAAGACTATGCAAATCATAAGACAATACTTTGGTATGTATTTTCTTACAATTAACCCTTTACTTTCAAGTATTAAAAAATGCTCATCATAATAAATTTGAACACCATTTGGCAATAAAAGACAATAATAGTGATTTATAGAGTTTTACTCATCATAATCATAACCATTAAAAAACACACACACACAGTTTTGTAATTTTACAGGAATACATGCATACAAAATACTCTAGAAAAACATTCAATATGAACGATTTACATATCAGAAAAAACAGGAATCACTTCCTTTTTCTTATTTAATTTAACTGTCATTTCAGTTTTTTTTAACTTCACTGTCGTTTTTGATGCCCGAAACTTTGTGCTGGTATTGAATACTTGTCTAATTGAACGGAATACAATCGTCGTAACACTGGCTGTCTTTTAGGGGGGTACACAAGAGAGGTTTTCCTTGTATTCCGCTTCTTTTCTAGAATACTGTCATTGTTTGTGTTAACACTGAAATCATCCTTGACAATATCATCATCATCTTCCATCTTCTCTTCTTCCATCTTACTGACTCGTACCTTCTCTTCTTCCTCGTCTCTGAGAATTCTCAAGTATTCTAGCATTGCCTGTTGAAATAAATTCGATCCGGAAGGCAGAGAACCTCGTTTTGAATTCTTTATAGAATGTTCCATTTCCATTTCCACCAGATAATCTGGACGGGCTTGCTCAAAGAATTTTTCTTCTTCTAGGTCCTGATCAAATTGTTGGCAGTGTCGTTTCAGGACTTCGTCTTTCACAAAAGTTGTTTCTGTTTGTAATCTTTCTAACCCTAACTCACAAGCAATGCTCTGTAACTCCATCGTAAAATCTAATTAAAATCTTGGCACCTTCACAATCGTTTGTAAATAATCATCGATTCCCTTCGTAAAATCTTAATTTAATTTACTCAAAAAGATTTTTTCCAGCTTGATTATTTTTCGTTTAATCCAGCAGCGTTCCATCTAACTTTCGTCTGTAGTTGTAACGACAGTTAGATTCCTTGATCTCTTTTATAGACGGGCCAGAGTGCGGTCGGGTTGGAAAAATAAAAATATTGTTTCTATTGATTATAGGTTATCAACTTTCACACGAAAATAATCAGTTTGAAGGCCATCACTTATTTTCTCTTTAATAGAGTGCTAAAAGTTTCTGTATGTATTTTAATTAAAAGTATTGTCCACGAAAAAGTCTTTCAATTTTTTCCTTTCTGTCCGGAGATTTAAATTTGAATTATCATGCAGTGAAGATAGGACGAAGAGAGAGATATCTTATATGGGATTTTGGTTTGTTTATGAAATCAGCCCATAACTCTAGCCAAAGCTTTCTAAAAAAAAAATTAAATTCACAAACACGACAGATACTCACCTTTTCATAGACTTATCTCTAGTTTACTATTCTTCTAGTACGTCCAGTTTACTTGAGTGATTAACTCAAATATTCTTGTTCGTGTATTGGACAACACGTATAGTGTAGTATATAGGATGTTGATGGGTTTTAATTGTTGTTTGAAATAAATAGATCAAAATGCAATGTCATTTCTGGAACGAAAAAAATTAACTTTGATAAACATATTTATAGTTTTCTATATACTCGTACATGTATACACTGTATTTTTATTTTCAAATAAACAGAATGGGCATTTTCTGAATATTCAATCCTAAAAAATACTAAATCTTCACGAAAATAAATAACCGATTTGTTTTCTTCCAGTCCTTGAAACAGAAAGTGTGACTAACTTTTGACTTTAACATATATTTAAAAATACTTGCATTTTTTTTAAAAACAAGAATTGAGAGTTAAAAAGGGGAAACAAGAACAGAAAACATACATGCATATAGTTTGAACGACGATAATTATTTATAACACATATCAAGAATATAATCCAATGTCCATTTCTTTGTGATTTTTTGGAACCAAATTTATACACACGATTTACCCCGATTTTAGGGTGAGGGCGTCAATGGATGGGGAGGGGTGACAAGTGAAAATAATTCTTGACACTTTTTATTGGATCTTAGTCATCTTCAAATTCTTCCAGATATCAAGGCTGTTAGAAAGAACGAAGCATGTTTTTTTCCTATTGGAAATAGTGATGTCGAAGAACATTTTATATAAATGACTAAATAAATACATGTAAATAAATGTTATAGTTCCTATACACTCCTTGGGAATAACAATCTAAGTGTCATTTCTTGTGAAAATAATTAGAAATAATGTTAATTAAACAATGTTTAAAAATGGTACATCTATGATTTATTTGATAATTAAAACCCCTTCTCCCCCCGCTTGAAAAGTGGGAGGGTATACATGTATAGTGACTAGGATGTCCGTCCGTCTGTATGTTTAGCTGTTCGTACGTCTGTCCGTTACGCTTTGGGGTACCCATGTCTTATCCGCAGCTCCTCTTATAATACTGAATGAAATTTAATAAGACTTGCACAGAATTTTTGCTACATTATCCCATTCTGCACCTCCTAGTCAACTTTTTTATCCGACACATTTTTAATTATGGGTTTCCCACAGCAAAACATTGCCACTGCCAGTCTTACTATCATATTGAATCCATCTCTTATCTATAAAAAAAATCATATAGAACAAACGATTCTTTTTAAAAGTTTTAAAATGATCTTACACTATTTTTCTTATATATTTGTAAGCTCCTGTAAAATTTTATTCACTTTCTAAGGCGGGTCCATCGTCCCCTCTGATACTAAAACAGAAGTATGGATTTTTATCAAAGGCTTGTTTTAGCTTAAATTTAGGATTTTTTATATAGTAGTAATACTTTGTAAATATGTCATAGAAAAATATTTTCATCAAAAAAGTCAAAGAACCCTTGGAGAACGGAACACGGAAAGGGGGGGTCTCGTCCCCAAGCACCTGTGGTAATTATAGGCAAAATTGTAAAAATGTACCCCACCCTTGGGGGCCATTTTTAAAATAATAATGATTGTTTAGAAAATGTACAAGAGAACAGAGCGGATTACATTGTATATATGCCACTATGGATGATACTGTCAAAATTCAACGTCAACAACGACTGCAAATGACCGGGATTGGGCCATCTTTTAAAACATGTAAAAACTGTTTGCTTTCCGTTTTATTTGCTGATTCAGTTGAACTTTAATATGGATGTTCACAAAATTCCTGCATTAGAGAATGGTCATTTCTATAGTGAACCAAGTTCAACCAACTTTCACATCCGTTGAAGCTGAATTCAAATCCTCAGAATTTAAACTTGAAATTTCATATATGGTGATACATGTACATATGATACTAAACTTGACATCATTTTCAGGAATTTTAAGTCATTTTAATGATCTTTCAATTATGTGTTTGAAATTCTAACATTCTAACACAATTCAAACTTTGAAAACAAAAATTTAAAAAAGTTTTAGTTGAATTGAGGCTTGTGAAATACAACATCAAATGAATGGTAACACCTCATCCTATAAATTCATTTGCAGTGCTTCAAATTTATCTTCGTGGATTTTGTTTTTGTGAAAGTACTTCAAATTATTCTTAAAACTTACTAATTTTTATATCACATCCAAGACTTTTCACAAGAAAAAATTGGCACGCAGATTGAGTTGTCGCTCTTGCAATACTAAAAAAGTATCAAGCTATTTCGCTCTCTCTCTCCCTGCTCTCTCTCTCTCTCTCCATTATGTGTAATGGCCGTATTTAACCGTGGGGAGGGGTCTCACCATAATTTTGCCGATATATAGTATACTATAGAAAACATACAGTTTACTACAGAAAACCATGCAGTAATAAAATACTATAGAAAACATTGCTACTATACATTTGTGCCACCTCAATGGCTTGTCAAGTTGAGTGCCCTCAACTGAAACATATGGCTGTGCCCCCCCCCCCCCCCACTGAAACTGCTTCCTACGGGCCTGTATGCAATAACGGTGGTAGATAGAAGTAAATACAGAAAAAAAGAGAGAATTTAATTGTCATTTATGCGAAGCCTTTATTCCAATACACCACCAAATTTGACCTCTTTGCCTTGGTGTTTGACTCATTCGTACCTAAAATTTCCAAATTTTAACCTTACGTTATAAATTTTAAATAGTTGGTGCTAGGGCTTTCATAGTTTACATGTGCATTCACTGTGACAAGAGCTTTCAATGGGTATAAGTTTTTTGACCTTTTGACCCACTTTAAAAAAGAACAACTTTAATCTTGAATTAACTTTCGAACAGTTATAGTACCTCAGAACTTTCATTTTTCAATGTGCATTCCTTCTGACAAGACTTTCATTTGGATACCAACAATTTTGAGCTTTAATTTTAACCTTGACCTTGGAGCTTCACTTGCATTTGAGAAACTTTTACCCTCGCCATAAGCTGTCACACGGGGGCATCAGTGCATGCTGCACAAGCATATACAAATGTAGTATTATCAAAACGTTAGTAAAGTTCCAAATAAATGACATTTAAGCACTATACATATATGTATTTACAAATGCATCTTAAGCTCCAAAACATAGTACATGTGTATGATGGCACAAAATGCATGTATAATATATTTGTTCAAACACAATACATGTGTATGTCACTCGTGGTAAAATCACCAGTTTGGCCGGCGTACAGCGAGGGGAAGCATATCGTGAAATACATTATTTTATCTTTCATCAAGTACATTTTACACCAGTCTAACGCGCGCGTGCGATCGAGGTCTTTCGCATCAAACAAAGCATCTTATCTTTCAGAAAATACGCAAGAAAAATGCATATTATGTACAATGGAGCTAAAATGCAGCTGGAGGGCATAGTGTTTCTTTCAAACCCCTTTATCTCTTATCTCTATTCAACATCTGTTTCATCTGATGTTCCATTTTCAAAGAATGTCCTACTCTTAATCAAGTAAAGAATTCATATACTGAGTATCCAGAAAATACATGTAAATTAATTTACACGTACATTTAACAGTTCATATGTAATTAATCCATTTAAATAATACAAACTGGGAGCTGCTATAGACCAAAACCCCAGAGTGGGATCAGGTGCCATGGAAAAGAAAGCATACCCTTGTGTATAAGTGCTTGCAAAAGATTTCTTCTTTTTTTACCGGTGCTGGTTGACATTGTTAGAAAGCCTTCAAAGAAAATGTTCATTTACTGATAATTATTCAAAAATTAAGATATGATTATAAGAATGATTAAATAAAGTTTATTTCAAAAGTATTATATATCTAAAAATTATTAAATTTAATTTTTTCCTACTTATGAACATTAATTCATATTTTAATTTTAAAAATATTATTTTTAATGCCACAACAATTTTATTTCTTGTTCGTCGGATATTTGATGAAAAAAATTACGAGCGGGCAAGCGGTTAAATAATAATATTATTACTCTTTTGTAAGCATTATTTGAGCGGTCAATTATTTTTTTTTTTTGATTTGAAGAGTAATCAGATTAAAATTTAAAAAATAGAGCGGAAATGGAATAGAAAAAAGCACAGAATTCCCATGGTGCGGGAAATTTAAAGAAATATTATTTACATAGTTTTGTTCAAATACGAGCGCGCGGGTCCGACGAACAAGAATTTTAATTGGTGTAGCCTAAAAGAAAAATGAATGAAAATATTTATATGCTTATGCATGTCAAAAATAGTCGTTTAATTTTTGCTTCATGTGATACATTTAACAAATAATTTTTTTTTCACATTGCAAGAACTTATACACGTTGATCTCTCCATCTCTCTCTCTCTGAGGCTCTCTCTTTATTTCGTTATTATCTCAAACTCAGAGAAAAATACTATATATAAAATAATCTACATTTAAAAAGTTAGGGTGCTCCAGACAAGTGACTCAGATGACCTTAAATTAAAACTGGGATGAGTGTATATGTTGAATCGGATTTATATTTGGTTAACCGCGCGAAATTGAGTTTTGAGCCAATCCCTCTTCAGCTGCTACTGTTTTGAGGTGCCCAATTAAATCAGTGCATACCATTCACTGCGGCATTGTAAGAATGGGACCAACATGTCGGATGTAAGCTGTGTTGTGACAGAGGGCAGAGTGAAATATCGAGAGGGGAAAAAGGTAAACATTGCTGTCATAGTTTTATTTTGCGAATTTGTTAGTTTTTTTTTGTTAATGAAAGTTTATGTTCTTTTAGTGGAAACGGCGCTGGTGTATATTGAGAAAACCTTCTCCCGTAGCTGGTGAGTAAACTTTTTGTTTAGTTTTTTAAGGGGTAATGTCAACACTATATAGTTTATCAGGGAATACAGCATATACTTTCAATTAACAAATTTCTTATTTTAACTAAGCGTTTAATTATCTGTGACATTAAATTCTGAAAAGTGCACATTCTTTACTAATAAAGAAATGTGTGTAAATGTGTAACATCCTAGTTTGAGTTTGTCCCTAGAAATCGGAAATTTTGGAACTCAGTTGGAGGTTTTAGATGCCACGGAAACACATTGATTTTTGACACACTCCTGAAAAAGATAATCTTTTAGTCATGTTGGTTCAGGAAATAGAGACTGGGTTAGACTAACCCAACACAGTTATAATTCAAAACATGTGGAATGAGTAAACAAAGCTCAAGTCATCCAAAAATCTTTTATCTGTCACTTCTTCATGAAGGGCCCACCATTGATGTTTTTTTTTATTTTATGTGTCTTACATTTTTTTTAATTCATTGATTTTCTTTCCTGTTTTTATTTTTAATTTGTAAATTTAATATTGAATATTGAATATTTTTGTGCACACTCGTATATAATAGCATGGTAATTAATGTGACAGAACCCAAGTTTCTTTTTCTCATGAAAAGGACAAATACTAATTTTTAATATGAGAGAGACAGGAAATTCCTTTATAAGTTAATGCATCTGTTTTAATACCACAACAAAATTAATTCTGCTACTTGGTATTGGTCATAAAACATTATCAGTAACAGACACACTGTCCTGTCTCAAGTGTGTTCGGAACTGATTGCGGAAATTATAACAGACATTTCAGTTGCAAAAATAATGAAATTCTTGTAGGGGTTTTAAAGCAAATTAAAAGATTTACTTCAAATGGTTTTATTTTTATTTTCTAAATCCAAGAGGATGGAGTTTTCTTCATCACTCTTTGTAATTGGTTGAAAAATACTGCTTTTTTCCCGGAAATATTCTGCATCTTTGTAATTTGAAGTAGGGAAAAAAAGTCGGCAAAGACTGCTAGGTAATCTGGGTTAACGCTTTTTGTTTGCAAACATTTTGAAGAAAAGCAGGAACTGGAAGTCTTCAAATTTCGACACAAGTCTAGGACTTGGTTTCGCACAGAGCCCCTGTTCTAATTATGCCACAAACAACGAGAACAGCTGTTTCACAATCTTGTTTGAAATATTCCCCTTCCCCCACTTTTTATGTATACAAGAGAATATTTTTGGATAACAGGATGATACACAAGAGAATGCTTTCAAATTCTTTGTAGTTTCAGTAGTAGATGTATTGAAAGAAAGGCAAAAAAATCTTTGTTTTAAAAGGATAGAAATCATAATTTTAAGCACTTGACTTTCTTTTAGTTTGATCCACTAGGTAGCTCTTAAACCATTCAAGTTTCCATCTTTTCATTTTTTTAAAATAAGATATTTCTTCTAGTCAATAAGCTTTTTACCACAAAATTCTATTACGCCACTTATATAATTATTTATTAAATCATTAGAGAAATGAAATAAACAGAGGACAATCACTTTTTTGGACGAGAAGGCACTACTGAAAAACGTTTTATGTTTATTTTAACATTCAGAAAAGGAGTTTGATTGATGAATTTTCCTTACTAAGATATAGATGTTTGCCAAGATGAAATTGAATTTGTCAACAAATCGAAAATACTGAATTTCAGAAAACTTTTAAATTTATACACACCTGTACATCCTTTAATGATTTGTATGCATGATAAACTTGGGTGGTTCTGTGGTAAAATAATTGCATGCATTCACAAATTTTAGTATTAAAAGCTGAAAATGTCTCTGCTAATTTTGGGATAAATGCTGCCTGCCAGTTGTAGTTTGGACTGACTGGATTTCAAAGATCAAACATTAATTTATCATATTTTTTTAATGGAATTATATATTTACTTTGGTGAGGAAGATTAACTGAAGTGCATTTTCCATTTAAGTAATATTAATGTTGAATACAGAAAGGGTCATGAAACCATCCTGTCCCATTATCAACATTTTATTTCTCAATTTCTTCACACATCAGTACCCAAAATATTTTTTTCAAAACTGCTGTGAATTGTCCAAATCATTTTTTAGGTCGTTATATTCTAAATTTATTGATAGGAATTTAAAACATTTGAGACTTAAACACTAACATGAGATGGATGAAGAAATCAGTTGGATGAACAGGTCTTGAAAGATGTTTAGTATACATAATTGATACAGAATTGAAACTGTTTTGGTGACTGTGCTTAAATCTAAAATAGTAAATTATATACACAATGTATCACAGGGGCTCCTTTAATAATTTGTTACCCCTACTATAAAAATACACTTGGGAGGTTCTAAAAATAGGTAAATTAATACCACAAATTTTGACAGGAGTTCTATCTTTAAAAAAGCTGACTTTCGTTGCGGATCAAGTAGCTGATTTTGGAGATATAGATTCAATTTTAATATTCTTCAGACAACTGGATTTCAAAATCAACGCGTACCGTTAGTCATATAACAACCTCTTTTTATATTTGGAATTATATATTTCCATATGCGTCAATTGAAAGCAGCGCTCTGATTGTTTGCTTTCTGTAAACAAAAAATAAACTGTAAGGATTGACATGCTTCGTGAAGGATATTCAACATGTTTATATAGATAAATGTAACCAAATATAGTAAAATACGTAAAATGAAACCACACCTGTATTGTTCAATGCCATCACGACAGTTTGATTTTCCCTCCGTTTTGGTGCACAAAATTAAAGAGCTACTTTGTGTACGAGTTATCTACAGAAAGCAACCAATCAGAGCCCTGCATTCAAAAACGCCGGAAATTCATATGGTGACTGTCGCCAGATCCAAATATCGAGAAAAGAGGTTAGTTATATGACTAAGGATACGCGTTGATTAGAATTTGACTGAAGAATATTAAAATTGAATAGGATACTCCACTCACTCCTACATTCCGCAACGAAAGTTACAAGATAGAAAGTCCTGTCAAAATTTGTGAGAATTTCCTATTTTTAGATTCCTCCCTTGTGTATTTTTATAGTAGGGAAAGATGTTTATTAAAAATAAATAAACTGTTTTTCTGTGCTTAAACTAAAAAGTAAATTATATGGAATGATCAATCAAATATAAAAAAGCTGATAAACAAAAATGTTATGTCAAAATGTTGAATTGATAAGGTCACCATTGCACTCTTCAGTCTTGAAGATATTGGACAAAATTGGAAGTGAAATGTATGTGATTATAAATATATATAACCCCCCCCCCCAATGAACATTGTAATTATTGTGTAGTGTGTATATTCTAAAGAGTGGAAATTCAAATGTATTAACAGATGCAGCATGTTTAATCCCAGCATGTATTTTGATAGCCGAGTGTCCTATGCACTGGGATCCTGGTAGGATGTTTCATATTATTTCTATATGAATGAACTAATGATGGGAATATTTGTTATTTTTTGTAATATTCACACACTGATTATCTGCTGGCTTCCTGCTGATACATCAGCAAATGTTCTGTTAATTCTGATACAAGGGGACCCCCAGTAGTCATTTTCTACACTAGAGACAGCTAGAAAGATGAACTTTGGCTCCTAGAAGCTGCTTCTATTTATCTGGTAGTTCATTTTGAAGATAATGAAAATGATGTGACCTATATGTAACTGAAGTTTAGTGTGAAAGGCAAATTGTCAGAATAGCAGGATTCCAAAAATTACCCAAGTCAAGAATTTTTGTTTGGGTGTAGAGTCTTTATAGATTTAGAAAACATTTATGGCAGAAAAAAGTTGACTGTAGAGCTTTCTGTTTAGGGAGGACATATTGCTTAAGCTAGATTGTCTTTAAAAAATGTGATGTACATTCTGTATGAATCCAGAGTTTATAAAATGTTAAGAGTTTAATGGTTTGGGTGGAGTTGTGAAATTCAGAAACTGAGAAAAATTTAAGATGTAAAAAGTTTGGTGTTTATTGATATTATTGACGTATACAAGGTGATTAATGTAATATTTAATGTCAAAATTGCCTGGCTTTATTAGAAGGAGGCAGCTTAGGAAGAAAAGTATAAAAATGGTGTGAGGATGTTTTTTTCTCTGTCTGGAATTCATTATTGCTTGATGAGGTCTGGGGATTCTTTATCAAATAATTAATGTCAAAGTCTGTCTAAAAGAAAAAAAAATGTGTTACAGAAGTTGATGCAGCTTTGCTTAAATATGTAGCAGTATTGTATTAAGATTTGAATGAATATATGTTTACGTTAATCTTGGAGATTTCAAAAATTCTGAATCACAGTTTTCGTGACTGTGTAGTTAATTCACTTACAGATTCGCCCTTAATGCATCAATTATTGTAACCCTAATTTATTTCTTGTTTTTATTTAATTTGTTCTAAAATACATTGTTTCGATAATGAAAGTAAATAATTAATTTGTAGAGTGTTATCTGTGCTTTAATTTTCTTTAGCACGAAATAAGTTATAAAAAGGTATTTGGTGTCAGTTTCTCAGTTTTTCAAGTGCACTGGATATTTGTTGGATCAAACATGGTAAATGATTTTGGAATATTTAAGTATCATAATAAAACAATCTACGTGATCTATTAATAGCGTATGCCTTTAGTTGTTAAAAAACGGTTGCCATTGTCTTGTTTTTGCAACCCATCTTTCTTTTAGAAAGAAATAAGGTAATTAGAAGTCTTTTGTGCTCAGATCTCTAAAGTGAAAGCTTCGGAAATGAAGGAAGCCATGTAATATGTATGGGGCACTTCCTGTCTCGGAAATCATTTGTTTTGTATTAGCGTGGAACAGATGAGCAATGTTTTGTTATAAATCGGAACACTTTGGAATGTCTGTCATACTAAATGGATTCTATTTTTTTCCCCTATCTTGTCTTGTATGCAATGATATCATGGCTGAAATATGCAATTATTTTCCTTTATACTGCAGAAAGCAATAATCTTGTCTAAGGTGAATTTATTTAACACACGTACTCTACCTAGAGCAAGACTCCCAATTTCTTTTTATTATTTCGTCTTTGATTTAAGATACAATTTCTGCCTTTATTTTACTATAGATATAAAGGAATGTGTGCACATATTTCTTTTTATGATCTATACATATGTAATGTATCAAATGATGGATAGGGGCTGTTGAACACACATAAATTAGGTTGATGTTTAATCTTCTCCAGACAATGGGAGTTCTGTGAAAGCTTTATCAGTTATAAACCTGCTAAATATATGTCTTGTCAGAAACTTCTATTTCATTTTTTACCTAATTATGTAGACATTTATTTCAGCAATTTAAAGAATTTGGAGTTTATATGATAAACACATTTGTTTAATATTTCAGAAAAAAGTTCATTGTTAAATTGTCAAGGTTTATACTTCAGTAAGTGCATGATTATATTAGTAGGGGAATTATAACTAGATGTTATTAATGTATACAATTTGAAAGTTACAGAGTGTACATGCATTTCACATTTGATATTTTAACATTTGAAATGTTCACATCTAAAATACTTTTCTTTTAAATAATGTTTAAAGTATTTATTACAATTCATGCTACTAAAAATCACAGTAAATTAGTATACATCTACCATTTCAAAATATTTTCAACAATTCATTATTTGTCCGACATATACTGTAAACATTATTCTCAGAAAAAATTAAAGCTACGTACTTGTATATACACTTAGTCTGTCACAATTGTTTTTTGTGGAAATTTGTCAAAATATACTTAGGTTCTTTAAATACAAATAAAGCCAATCCAAGAAATCCTCATAATTTTCTTCCGGCTGATTAAACAAATATTGCGATTACTCAGAATTATGACCCCTTAGCTTGGAATAAAAGATGCAGTATGATCTTTAATTGGTTCCTGGAAAAAAAAAATGAGTATATTGATTCAGCACCAACATGATTCAGGAAAAACAATGAGACATGCTATCTCTACATACAATTTTTGATAGCCATTCCATTAATTTAAGACAGGCTTACTCACTGATTATTTTAGCTTTTGTAAATAGGTTTGGTATCTCTTGTATACCAGATAATGATTGCCAGGAGAATAGCTGATTAAGATGTCTGTTGATAAGCAGAGAAGGTCTATTATTGACAATGTTTTTGTCTGGTAGAAGATCGGCCCATATATACTGTACTACGTACTCTGTTAAGTATGCCATTTTGTCCCCTCCTTTGACGTGCCACACTTCTGGTTTTATTTAATTTTTTAGGCCTTTGGTGCAGGGTATTCGGGGTTCCTTTGGTCTCTGGAAAAATGTTCTCTTTTATATAGTGATAAAAATATTGAATTAGATTGACTAGAAGTTCAAATTATGAATGCAAAAAATCATACATGCATTTCACTATCTGCACTCATAGCCTGTACCTTTAAAATGTCAGGGCTGCACTCCAAAACTTTGTACTTGATTACTTTAAATTAATATGTTATTGAACAAAACATTGCCATATTTATTTAAAAGGCTCCAGGGTTTTCGATTGTCTATAATTGGGGTTGTTCAAGGTCCCCATTGGCAATTCAAAAAAGGTACCTTTTTTTCCCAAATGGTACTGAGTGAATGTGTAAATTTTTCCAGTAGTCATTTTTTTCCCCAAAATTGAAGAAAATGCAGTTTGATATATGAAAAGTTAAAATTGATAACTAAACTTGCTATTCATATTCTTAAATTTAGTTGAAAAACCCAGCTATATCATGATTTTAAAGTATGATGGTTATCCTTAAATTTCCTGATATGTTGCTATTTGTTCATTATATAGTCTTCATGTTTCTGGCTCTATTGCCATAAAGTGGCAAGCCTGGAAAGCATTCAGCATGCAGTTGTGTTTAAGCCCTTTGACCCTAACTAGCTGAGCAATGGGTACGTTTTAAGTGAAAACTTGAAGCAGTTGAAAAGAAAGAAAAAGAAATTGATTAAAATCTATATACCCCATTGAAATCCTACACCTTGGTAATGCTATACAGGTTTTCATTGTGTGTGATCATGCCAGTTTTTATTCTGCATAATTGTTCTTTTTATTATTTATCTAAAACTGTTCATATTGCATGTTGGTCTTGCAGAAACACTGCATTCGATTTTCTTTTATGCTGTAATATGTCGTCATAAGTTACGGTTTGGTGTACCCGAGTTTACATATGCTCCAGACCTGACAATAATTGTAGTGATTTATCATGAAGGCCCTTCAAAAAAAGAACCCAGCCAGGTACAATGTAAAGAAATGAACTGTTAAAACCTTTAAACTTCTTCATTGGAGATGTTTATGTTAACAACAAAGAAATGAGCTGGTACAATACCTTGTGTTGAAAGAGCCGCAAAACCAGAACAGGGGGAGAGAAAAAAATAAGGTGTAAAAGGGTGGCTTGCTGTGCTAGACAACTGCTTCTTAAGCATCAACAGGCACTCAGATCTATTTCTCTGAGCCCTGAGTTTGAGGCCAATTAAACCACACAGACTAGTTACAGGATACTTTTTTAAGTTTTCCAGATGTTCTCCGTTTTTAATATTTGAGAGAGCATCTCATCTTTTTGAAGGCAGATTTTCTGACCAAGTTTAAGTGGGTCATGATTTTTGTAAGCGAGAGATCTTTCCCTTGATTTAAGTTTTTATCTATCTTCATTTAAAAAAGCTTATGAGTCACATTAAGAGATTTCATTCTAGTAGGAGATGAAGATTATCTGATGGTTTCGGCTTCCTTTAATTGATATGCAAGAAGTTTTGTTAGTTGAATTCTGCTTTTGATGTCCAAAGACTAATGGGACATGCAGGAGGTCAAGCGAGCTAATAGGCTGTCTTAAGATGGTTTATCTTTTGCTAAGTGATTATGGGAAAACAGCAATTATCTAATTGTTTTTCCGCATAGGTACATGTGCTTGAAGTGCACTCTGAAATACATCTGGATAACAACTTTTTTCCTCAACTTGGGAGGATAAAATTAAGTTTTCAATTCTTTTCATGCATTTTGTAAAAGAATAATTTTTATACAAAAGTAGAAATCTCATTGCTTGTAAATAAATTGTTTGTGATTATTATGAGGTATGATTTATCAAGATAAAGTTGACATTGTTTGTTCAACTCCTTTTTGAAAGATGTATAATAATTACTATAAATACAAAATATATTAAAAATGAAATTTGGGTCCATTTAGAGCTTTTTTGAAAGGTTAATTGTTTACATTTAAGATGCCAAAGACTTCTTATAGAGAAAAATTAGCATTGACTCTGGCTTACTTCACCTATAGCTATTAATGTTCTATAGTGTGTCTGAATCATCCAAAATCAACCAAAGGAAAAAAAAAGAACACACTATGACAAACATTAACTGATTCATGATTTCTTTCTCCCACTTAAACTTGTTTTTTATCTGTTAAAAAACAACAAATTTTCGCCTCAAACACAAACAGGATAAATTTCAGACACACAAAAAAACAAAGAAACATGATGTTTCTACACACAAAAGACGTGACTCGACACACACAAATCACTAAATCTGTAACCCAGTGTTGATTTTGTCTTTCAGATCAGCTCAATGTACAGCTATTTAAGGTGGATGTTAAGGATGTCCATAAACGACAGCCCAAGACGAACTTTAATCTGGAGGGGTTTTTTGGTGTGGAGACAGGGTTCAGCTACGACAAGGAGACCAATGTCTTAGCCATCATCTGTCAGAAACAAATCACACTCTTCTCTTTTGAAAACAGGGATAATCTGATACAGTTCGAGATCAAGATCAGAAGAAGTCTTGGGGAAGGTATCAAAAGTTTTAAATTTCTATTATCCATTATCTAAAATAAAACTCATTTAAAAAAAATTGATTTGAAAGTAAATTTATCTTTTAAATTTAAAACCTCGTGTTATTTGTGTCTTAGCATCTTTGCTGAATTTAACAGTTTAAAATTTTTTTTATTAATAAGATTGAAAGTTTTGTTCATATTTGCAAAGAGCAGTATCATAAAATAAAGGATGTCAAGTGTTTCTAAAGATGTCTTTTGTGGTTCTTAGAAATATTACTCACAGGAAACACAACAGAAAGTGACAGATTAACTGTTCACACAATAGCAAGTGACCTTGTGATGGTGTAGCCTCTGTACTTTTCTTTAAGTGCAGAGTCACTCGGGGAGAAATCTTAAAAGCAAATAGAATTGGAGATTCATTCACAAAAATAACAGGATGTTTCTTATGTGAAAGATTAGAAATGGCATATAGGGTCTGTTTATATCAAATAAATTAAGTGTTTTTCCTTCTTTAAAAGTATGACATATCGTTAGACTCAAAAAGTGCACAGCTAAATTTGTTTTATGAATTGAAAAACATCCTCGATTACGTTATTGAATAAAAAGTGCAGTCAATCTATTGGTCGTAACATGCCATATAAAATCTAGTGCACTGAGGTTGCACATCGTCAGTTCTATGTAGAAAAAGCTGAGACTGCATGTCTGTAATAATTTATGAGTCAAGGTATCAAGGCAAGTTTTTATATAAATTTTATGTAGGGAAGCTCTCTTTGAAAGTTTTTTACATGTATGATTAAGACTTCTCTTTCAACATTCAATATTATACCCTGTATAAACATTCTTTTGTTTCATCATTGTAAATCATTTGGGAGAAATTTTTTATTTTTCATTGCTTGAGGGATGGAAATTTCATCATATTCTGCTTTGATTTTGCAGAGGACCAATTCAAGGTACAAGTTACTAATGTCCCTAACAACAGTAAGCTCCCTTTGGATGATCTCCGAATGCACATTCATGGCCAGAAGTTCTGCTTGACAAACGGAATCCCTCCAAAAGTCCTGGCTGCCTGGCAGATCTCCGATTTAAGACGATTTGGGGTCGTGGATAAAAAGTTCATCTTCGAAGGAGGATCTAACTGTGGAAAAGGTTGGAGAAAAAGATTTGTATTTCTTTAAACATGTAGATAAGTACGTAATTTCTATGTGCTTGTGCCAGATACATGGGTTAGTAGTGGTATTTTTTGATTGATTTACACTTCTTGAGTTGACATATTAACTTTACTGATGCATTTTATGGCCTCAGATTTAAACTTTTGAAGGTTCTTTTCTTGTATATTTTTCAACATGATTTTTTTCAGAGATAAAAATTGTATTTTTTAAAATTTATTAATAATTTGTTACAGGGGGAGGAGTTCATGCAATCTCCTCAGAACAGGCTGAACTGATTAATGAAATTGTCAGCTTAGCGAGCCTGGGAAAGACTGCAAGCTGTAGGAAATTCATTATAAGAAGTACGTGTTTATATTTGATGCCTTTCTAATTTTTGATGAAAAATACATTTTTATAAAAATATTTATATTGTGGGCATAATCTGAAAGATGTTTTTATAATGCTGGTGTTTTCTGTAAGATTTCACAGATTTTACTTCAAGTTGAAAATTTTATTTTTATTGAACTGTTGAAAAAAAGTGTTCAGTTACATAACTTAAAATTGCCAATGCCATACTTGAGGGACTAGTACAAATCAAAGAAAATAACATATTAAAGAAAAAGAGGTTTTTTTTTCTATAAATGAATGCACATAATAATTAAGATCAATCTTATTTTTCCCTCTGTAGGATCTCAACTGTATGACTACCATTTGGATCCAGTCAGCAGTTCTTTTAATGATAATAGCCAGTTCAGGGACTTTCAGAGCTGGACAACTGCTGGGGAACAATTGTACCTGGAAGATAAGAGGTCCAAGCGCCACTCTCTTAGTTTTACTGATTTCTCTCATGCATCTGCTTACAACGAAAAGCTCCTGAAATACAAAACTGAACTAGAGTTGGAGAAAAGGAAATACCTCAAATACTTCCTGTACGATGTACCTCCTAGCCGTGTAAGGAAAGTGGACAATTGTAGTCTTTATCTCAATACCAAACATTTTCAACAGCCCGACCATTTCTCATCTCAAAACTCTCAGGAAGTTAAAAATGTCTCAAATATCTTGTCTCATAAACTCAGCAAAGAATGTGTAGACAACAGAATTGAACAGTGGATCGAGGCCGAGGCCTGTATGAGCTCTGCTAGTGGACCGAGTTCTGAATCTCAGATGAGTATATCCTCGGGAGACAATTCGGTGTCCACTCTGGGACAGATGGTGAAAGTGTCGGCCAGTGCCCCCTCCCTCTGTGGCTATGGTGTTTATAGCTGTAATGGCGAGAACAGTAAGTCATTGTCTGTCACCTCAGTGCCATCTAGAATTGAGGAGGAGTCAGAGAGTTGTAGGCGGCTAGAGCTGGAAAATCTACAGAAATCTGAGCAAGAGCTGCAAAGGGAGATAAGCCTTCTAGAGGAAATCATGAAGGTACATGTATTAAGGGCTATTCCAGAAAAAAATGTATGGGAGGGTTGGAAGGCACTTCATGTATTTTTGTATGGGTAATGGGGACTGGAGCAATTAAACTTGCATGGGTGGTTGTCCTCATCCATTATATTTTTAGATGGGTGGTTGCACTTTTTTTATTTAAAAAAAAAACTCTCGTCCTAAAAATGTGTTTAACATTTGACCCATTATTACAATTAATTCATTTAAAATGAATTAAAAATTATATATTTCAGAAACGATAACCTGTAGTTGTTAGGTGGGATTTAGACTTGGTATTTTTCACATTTCCACTAAATAGATAATGCCCTACATAACTTAAATGTGCCCCCTCCCCAACCCCTCCAAAAAAAAAGAAAAGAAAAAAAACCCAGAATTTTTTGTTGTGAAGAAGGTATAAACAGGGACCTATATACAAAGTATACTTAGAATATACATGATATAGGTCCCTGGTATAAACAACATAAGGATAGGCTATAATTCACAATATATATTTTAATTATCATAGGAATATTATTTCTACTAGTAAATGTTAACATGTATTAGTTTTACTCAAACTTTACAGATTACAAAGTCAAGCATCAGAACAGATAAATACAAATCATTATTTATAGGGCTTTCAGTGGTATGTATGACAGACCTGAAGGGGTACATTTTTTAACCTATAGGCTATAGCAGCAACCCTGTGATCTGTTTAAAAAAAGAACTTTGGACTTGAACTAAAAAATTTTAGTTGATTGTATAGTCTTAAAAAGCTTTTGCTTCTGTTAAAATTTATTTGCATAAAAATATCTTTCTAAATTCTTTTCAAAAAGATTAAATCATTTTCAAAGTAATGAAAAAAAGAATTTTTTGTGCATATTTAGATTTTCATCATATTTATTAAGTTTTCTCTTTTTTAACAAGGCTCTGGTTTGGATAGATCCCAAAAGCTAACACTCAATTCAAATCGTGTGAAGTGCAAATGCTAGAAAAAAGTACTGGTACATAAAATTTTATTTTTATATATAGATAACTTGAACACAACTCTTAAAAAAATATTTTAAATTTAGATGAGTGGTTGTATTAAAATCATTTTTATTTTGATGGGCAGTGGGGGAGAAAGCAATTAAAAATGTATTGGTGGGGTAGAAATAAAATTGCCTTCCAAACCCCCCCCCTACATTTTTTTTCTGGAATAGCCCTAAGCTTATTAAAAGAAATTGCATGTTGTAGAAGCAAGTAATGTGTTTGATTTCAAATGTAACCTCAATTGTATAAAGCATTTTCACTGTATGCTTAAAATATTAATTGTATATATTCTTTATACTATATTTGCAATTTTAAAATGCAAGTACAAATCATATTTAAACCTGAAATTACAAACTTAGAACTATTAATTTTCTGCATAATATGCATTTTGAATTAATTATTTGGACTTTCATCATTGATGTCAATCTATACATTTCTTTCATTTAAGAGAAATAATGCAAGTTGTTGAAACATCAGTTGAAAAATTCAATAATATTATGCATTATCACAGCATTTTAAATTTAATTTGACAATAATTTTAACAATATTTCATTCCAGGGTGTAAAAGAAAAGCCTACAGAGAAAAAACAGGAATCCCTGAAAGAAAAACCACCACCTTTACCCAGGAAAAAATCTAAAAATAACCGCCGTGCCACCCTTAGTCCCCGACATGATCGCTACTCCACAATAAGTTCTCAGGGTAGCATTTCTGGTTATTCAGACAGTGTTTTGTTGAGTCCCAATCTGGTGTCAAGGTTACGCAAAATACCCTCTCATTCCAAAATGTCTGCTCCGCTTCCTTACGTCAATTTGGACAAGTATGATGGTGGTGTACAGGTGGATAAATGTCATGTGTATGTTAGGAATCAGTCAGATGATGACACCTGCAGTATCATCTCTCAGAGAAGTTACGAAAGTGAATCAAAATCTCCAAAAGATCGAATGAGTGCAAAAGCTAAGATGGGTTATGGGAAAAGGACTGATAGAGAATCTCAGAAACTTCCTATTGATCTCCCTGAATCAAACTATGCAAACACAGAATGCATTTACGCAAATGATTATGCTGCCATAGAAGCCTCTCGACAACCGCCAGCACTGCCTCCAAAAGGACCAGCTCTTCTGAGTAAGAGTAGACCCCTTTGTCCACCTCCTGTCCCTCCAGGCAGACACAGAGCTCATTTGAATAAAAGAAATAAGTATTCCTCACAATATTCAAGTCCACGACAAGGTATCAACCCAGTGATGAATCCAAAAAGAGAGCAAAATTATTTCTTGATGGCTGGAGTTGATTCATCACCTAGCAGCAGAAGACGATCTGAAATTGGGCTCCATACACCAAGAGGAAGTTCATCAGAGCTGTCCGATTATAAGGATGGGCCACTGAAAGTGAGGCTTCCTAAACGTTCTCCTTCTGCAGCTGGGAAGGAAAATCTAAACCCTGATGATACTTGTGGTTACATGGATATGAGCGGAATGTTCGAAGATGAAAGGGTGACAATGAAATCCAAAGATGAGGTCGAATCTTCTACATCCTCTCCTCAGAAAGTGTACACAAGATCCAGTAGTGCTTCCTCTATCTCTGAAAATATCTTCTTCAGACCAGTGTTTCAGCATTCACTCAGTTTAACTGACACTCCAAACACACCAGTCAGAGAAGAAAACTATTTACTTATGCATCATCTCACTAGTCCAAAGAAATCTGTGCTCGAAAACCTACAGTCCCTGCAAAGTTATGTTAGCAATACCAAGGCAGTAAGAGACTCTGTTATTGAGGGTGATGACCCATCAGCTTCACCAAAAATCTCCAGACGCAATTCTGAAGAAGAAGCATCAAAACAAAATACATCTTCTGAAAATGCCAAAGAAATCTTGAAGGGGAAGTCTTCTTTGCCTTTCCCAAACTTGATCAACTTCCAGAAACACAATATTCTAACAAGTTCTGAGGATGTTCATAAAAGTGCCAGTGCAACATCAGTGCAATCTGTTAATAGTGACAAAAGTACTGAAAATTCAGGAAAAAGTCCTGGATTTCTGACAAGATTGATCAGAAGAAATTCAGGGAACAGGAAAAGTATGTCTCAGAGTCAAGAAAATCTTTTGAACTCAAGTTCAAGTGAAAGTTGCCTAGACAAAACTCTAAGCAACATTTATGGAAGCAGAGACAATGCAAATGGGAAGGACATTTCAACATCAAGTGTAGCTTCAACAAACAGTAGCAGTGGTGGCCAAAGTCAGTCTGAAATGCTGGAAAGAAGACGTTCCTCCAGCTTTCCAAACAGATCTAGTTTTATGGAGATGAATGCTTCCAAAGACAATTTTCATCAAACCTCACAAGATTCATTTAACTCTAATGGGACCACTGATGAACACAGTCAATTGATTGGACCACAGCAATCAGAACAGACAAAGGACACAGACAGTTGTGAATCCAGTTCCACCAATAGAACTGGGTACACAGGGCCTTGTGATGGACAGACAGATTCAGAGGATTCAGCATCAAAAAGTAAATCAGAAGGAAAATGTCTGTCTCCAAAATCTTTTCAAAAGTTTCGCAAAACACAGGAGATGGGAATTTTCACAGTGTTAAGAGTGGATGAACCTTCATATAAAATGCCACTTTGTCAGACTTCTAGCAAAACAGATGATGAAAAACTTATTGACCTCATGAAATATTCGAAGGTGAAGGACTACTATGGAGACACAGATTCTGAAAAAACTAATTCATTGAAATCTGATGACTTTAAGCTGAATATGTGTCCCAAAAAAGCTTTTTCACCATACGAAGAAGCAGCAGCCATTGCAAAGTATGTAGCTTCATTACCACCATTTATACCTCCGAAGCAAAAGAGCTACCCTTGTTCTGCATTGTCTCCTGTTTTGGAAAGTGCACCTTCTCTTGGGAAAGAGGAAGTCTTGAAAGAAGATAATACTTTAGACAATAAGAGTATTTCCTCATTCAGATCTGAGCACAGCTATGCTATGATTGCTCCCAGTGACCAAGATGATGCTAAACCTGGTGAAAAAGTAGAAGAATCAATATGGGTGCCAAGACAAGGTATTTCAATTTTATCTATAACTCGTAACTTTTTATAATTTTATTCTGGTATTATTAGGGCCCCGCAAGGATTTGCGGGTGCCCTATAGTAATCACTCTGTCCGTCCGTCTGTCTGTCTAGCTGTCTGTCTGTCCGTCTGTCACTCTTCCGTCCACAAATTTTCTGTTTTTTTCTAATAACTTTTTTTATGGTTGCCCAATCAAGTTCAAATTTGGTATGGTAGTTCAGTAGGCAGAAATACATATTTTGATGCTAAGTTTGGTTCTCTATGTCTTCTGGTTTGGAGCTGGGGTGGTTGGGTAGATTCCTTAACTATGCATAAGAATGAATGGGCAACTTTTTTTATGGCTGCCCTATCAAGTACAAATTTGGTATGATAGTTCAGTAGGCAGAAATACATATTTTGATGCTCTATGTCCCCTGGTTTGGAGCTGGGGTGGTGGGGTAGATTCCTTAACTTTATATACAAAAGCATTGGCAAAGAGAGATAACTGCTGAAGATGTTCCTATTGTAAAACTGAATGCTGCTATTGGGATTAATTAGCTTTCCTCCTGAAGAAAATCCAGAGCATTATCTTTATCTGTCAAATAGAGATGAATTACCACCTCTGTCTGCAAATGAAGTTTGTTTTTAAGTTAAGTCAATTTGGAATGCTATGAACACTCTGAAATGTGGATTTAAATATTATAATTTTTTATAATTTATATTTGTTAAATAGTTATGATTTCATTGAATTCTAATAACAAGAAATAGATTAAAGAAGATTTTTTTAACCATCTTTTGATTTACTTTTTTCACTTTATGTTAATTCAAGCATATTATTAATTTTTAGAATAGTTGTATAAAAACCCCATTCTATCATTAATACTGAAAAAGTTCTTATTGTACTTTAGAAGAAAATGAGGAGAGAGGTACAATTAATCCCTTGGGATAGCCAGCTGCAGAAAATTTAGTAGGCTTTTCTTTATTCTGTCACTTTAAGATTAATGAAAACCTTTGTCTGCAACTGCTGTTTGTTTGAAGTTAAGGTCAAGCCTTCATGTTATTTGCATTCATTCAAGGCTGGTATTTTATATAACACAAATTCTTCATAATAATTTACTGCCTAATGTAAGTACAAGGATATTATTTTCAGGTTTTTGAATATTCAGGAATTATCTTGAAATTTTAAGAATACAGTTGCTGTTGCTGTTGCTTATTCTTCGTACATTTTTTAATCATTCCGTAAGCTGCACCCTATTAATTCTACCCCATGGCGGGGCCCTTGCTGACTGGTCAGTTTTCTAGTTTATGTTCTGTTATTTGTTTCATTCAACGTATCTGAAAGTTTTGGGATCCATTGGATGTTGATGAATAGCTATTTACATTTATGTTGGTAAATTCGAATTGTAGCAGTGAAGGAAAGATCACCTGCATCTGTAAGCAGCACTGTGGAGGACCAGGAATCTAAGTCAACAGCAGTAGTTGTAGAGTTGGACCATGACAGCCCCTCTGATGATGAAATTTCTCTGTCTTCTTCCTACTCGGACAGTGTTAGCAGTGAAAGTGCATTACGGAACAGTGCAGCCTACACTTACATGAGACCAAGAGCAGGCAATTGCTACGTAGTTCTGGAGAGGAAGCGGCCACTAAATGAAAGTCTCAGTTCTAGTCCCTCACAAACTCCCAATTCTCCCTCTGTGAATTCCAGCGTGTTTACTTTTGATCAAGTGTCCCAGTTCAGCTCTTTCAGCAGGGAAAGAGATTCTCCCAATTTACCAAAGTTTTCTCGTTCAGAGAGTATGCACTCAAAATTTTCAGAAAGAACTAGTTCTCACAAAATGTCCTACATGAACATTGACCTGACACCACCTTCATCGCCTCCATTTTCCCAGTCACTTTCTCTTCCAGCAGAGCAACTGGAACGTCAGTTAAATTATGCCGAGATTGACCTCCGAGAGAAGCCCACACGTAAAAGCAGAAAGTCTTCCCAAAAGTCCCTCAAAATGCAGAAGTCTACTTCCATTGAATATGCCATGATTGACATGCAAGCCACCATTGCCATTCAAAGAGCTGGTCAAGAGCACAAGATGTCCCGTGTGGACAGCTTGAAAAGATGTGACCAGAAACTGTCTTTGTCCATCCCAGAACAGGGGACAGACACCGAAGATGTTCCAGAACCATCCCCCTCCAGCACCAAAGATGAAACAGTCTCAAAGGAAGAGAGTACCTTCCTTACAACACACAAATACGTCAATGTTCCACCGCCAAAGGAAGAGAAAGTTGAAGAGGAGGAAAAGGATGAACATGATGATCTTCCAGAGAAAATTCTGCTGCCAATCAGAGAGAACCAGGACACGTCTAGTAGTGAGAGTGAGGCTGAGGAAGACTCAGATTCCTCCGATGGTGAAGTCATCATCTATGAGTAGAAGATGATGGAATGATAAGAATTATTTATTCTTTATATTTTTTACCAGATGCAAGTAGGCTGTGCCAAAAAATTTTGTCATAAAAGAGATATGCACCAATATGTTGGACATGAAAGAAAGTGTCCTATTGATTTGTTGATCATGATTATTCTGATTAATGGATTTTCATAATGTATATTTTTTGTTTTGAAAATAAGGATATTTTCAATTGAATAAAATACAGATTTTTTTCAATATTTTTGAAGCTTTTCAGAAGTCTTCCAAATGATTTCTTTGTATATTGAGTAATATAAAGATTCAGAGTTTAGACCAGCGAAAGCATGTTACTTAAGTTATTTGTAGACCAAAACCATTGATAGAAGAGCTGCTGTTCTTTGAATAACCATTTATGCAAACAAACCACAATCTGAACAAATGACATGACCACTGGGCTGGTATTTTATACATACTTTGAATATTTTTCCTAGTGCTTTAACTGTAGGAACATGATGAAAAAAATATCTTTTTAATTTACAATGACAAATTGATTTTGTAGTTTTGTTTTTCATGTATATTTTTTAGAAGAACATTATAACATCATCAAAAATGTTGAGGTTGAAGTATTTTTAAGGTTGTATTTCCTTATATTTCTAAGGGACTAGATTGCCAAATAGATTATACACAGCTGCCAAAATATTTTCCTTACTTTGTGTGTGATTGTTGTTTAGTATTTTGTTATTGTTGTGGACCATAGAAAAAGGACTTCATTTAATATTTAATGGTTGTATTAAAAGAGGCATAATGTGTGGAACATTTTTTTTCAAGGTGCTATTTATTCCATAAAAATCATCCAAATATGCCCTCATTTTGCAGGGATCTTTTAAAGCATGTGTCATTAATTTTCTGTTGTTGCATGATAGAACTAGTGGTCATTCAATATTTTCATGTGTAGTTATCATGTGGTCTTTTTCAGCTGTTAACAAAAACATGGAATTTTCTTACTTCAATATCTAAAAAGTAGTGCATGAAACAATACCTCAAACTGACTGCTGAGTAAAAACTTGAAGCTATGCAACACTTAATGCTGTTTTAAATCCTGAATTGGTAGATCAAGTGAGCTTTTCTGATCAGAGTTCTTTGACTTCTATATGTCTGTACATGTTTATTACTGAAATATTTCATTTTCTCCAACTATTTCAATCAATCTGCAAATTTTAATTATTTTTTCATAACCATTCAGTGGACTTCTCTAATACAACGAAGAAAAATTTTGAAAGTTGTTTGGCATTAAATGCAATGAGTATTTTTATAGCTTTATATTTTTATACAATTTATACATGCACAGGGTCAGTATTTTTGTAACTTTGATGTGCTTTCACAGAATTTTTTTTACTTGCACTTACACAGTATCATCATATGTTTATTTTCATATACATGTATTTTTGATGATAATTTTTTTAACGACATTTAAATTTATGTTAAATAAACAGTTGGATGTAAATTGAAGAGAAAAATCTTTAAAAAGCTGTAAAAGGAAAACTATCTGTGCTTTAAGATAAAACAATTTTTTGTTAAGGATATTTCGTTGTACTTTTTCTTACATCCTGTTTTGATGAATTTTGCCTATTCAAATAATTGAAATTTAGACTGTACATATATTTTGACAGCAAGATTTTATCTTGGGATTTTGTTTTCGACCAAGAAACCTTGCTATCAGTGATGACATTAGCAAAAAAGTACAGTAGCTATTTATTGCAGAACTTTCTGCATTGATTGATTCCACCAGTTTCTCAATATATATATATATATATATATATATATATATATATATATATATTATAAAACACTAAAATGTTTATATACTATATACCTTTATCATAGATTCATAAAGTACCAGGATTTTGGACCTCCTGATTCCAAAAAAGCATGTGAACTTTATCTTACACCTTTATAAGGCCATCCATTGCATTTATTTTGTGTTTACCACACCTCTTTCTTGATCAGCTTTGTCAAGCATTTTTATTATAACTCTTTGTAGAAAGTATCACAATAACTGTCACAATTACCTGCATAGATGTTCATTTTCTAGATGTACAGTGAAAGCTGGCTAATCTGACATGCACTGGGATACAAATTTTGTGATATAGGGAGAGTGTCTAATTACAAATTGTAGTGCAAAAGGTACAGTGGAATGGAAAAAAAAGGTCGAATTCTGATGCAGTAAAACGGATTTCATAGATATCAAGTTAGACAGTTTTCACTGTACCATTGTTGTGCATTTATTTTGGCTCATTAGAATATCTAAAGAGTTTTAGAAAATATATGAAGATAAACAATTTTTGTCTCTTTATATATCTGTAAGCAGCCATTTTCTTTGTTATTTTACTTTCAATGTGTTAATTGTAACAACAATGGGATTTTTGGACACAAGACCTTGGCTTGATGTTGAAGTCTTACATTGATGCTTCATCTGTAGCAAAATTGTGATGTTACATATGCTTTATTTTCAGATTTGACTTATCATCTTATGTGCTTTGACCACTTTCTTTGTGGTTTAGTTTACATTGGGATTTATCTCTTGAAAGTCTTGCAAACTGCTCTAGCTTTGTTGAATAATGCTGTTTCAGAATCCAGTATTGTTCATGTTTTGTAAAAAAATTCCCCCACCACATTAGTTTATTTAAATTACGCTGAATATGACCACGTTTTGTATCTGTGTTTATTTTGTAATGTTTTAGATTAAACGCATGCATCAAATTATGATGATTATTGTACAAGCAAATTCTTTCAGTGTCTTTGTGGATGAGATGTCATTTTTTATGACACATTGTGTCTAATATGAACACCCTATCATATGTCATTTATTTAGAAATTATCACTGAAGTTGATTTTTAAAAAAAAAATAAGGTCAATTGTGAAGGTCAAGGTCAAGGGGTAAGAATTCATAGCATGCTCGGAAATATCTTGTCACAGGTAATGCACATGTCAAATATGAAAGTCCTATCTCTTCTCAATATAAGGAACAAGATGTGTCAAATTGTGAAACACAGATGACCTCGTATGGCAACATAACAAAGATTTAACATTTCTTAATTCAAATGAAATATATTTGATATTACCCAAAGTAAGGTTTTCAGACAAGAAATACGATTGTGAAATACAAAATCCCACCCCCCTGTTCAAAAGAAAGTTATGGCCAAGGATACATTTTTGAAAGGTAGGTCAAACTCCAAGGTGAAAGGATCTGAGTTGTTGATTTCTTTAAAAAGGTCACAAGTAATACATATGTGAAGGATGAAAACCCTAACCTTAACCGTTCAATAGTTATGGCCAAGGTAAAAGTTTTGGAAAAGTAAGTCAATCTCCAAGGTCAAGGTCAAAGGGTCAAAGTTCTTGGTATCCAATGAAAGGTCTTCTCATAAGGATTACATATGTGAAGTACGAAAGCCTTAGCCCTTACCGTTCAAATGTTATGGTCAAGGTTAAACTTTTTTTCAAAAGTACGGAAATCTCCACGGTCAAAGTCAAAATGTCAGAATGGTTGGTATCCAATGAAAGGCCTTGCCACAAAAAATACTTATGTGAAATATGTAAGTCCTAGTTTCTACCATTCAAAAGATATGGTCAAGGTTAAAGTTTTTTCATAAGTACGGAAATCTCCAAGGTCAAAAGGTCAAAGTTGTTGGTATCCAATGAAAGGTCTTGCGACAAAAAATACATATGTGCAAAAATATGAAGTCCTACATGTAGTATCTACCGTTCAAAAGTTGTGGCCATGGTCAAAGTTTTTGAAAATTAGGTCAATCTCCATGGTCAAGGTCAAAGGGTCAAAGTTCTTGGTATCCAATGAAAGGTCTTTTCACAAGGATTACATATGTGAAGTACGATTATCATAGCCCTAGCCCTTTCCGTTCAAAAGTTATGGTCAAGGTAAAAGTTTTTTCATAGGTCTCTAAGGTCAAGGTTAAAAGGTCAAAATTGTTGGTATCCAATGAAAGGCCTTGACACAAAAAATGCATATGTGAAATATGAAATTCCTAGTTTCTACTATTCAAAAGATATGGCCAAAGTAAAAGTTTGGATTTTTTGTGTAAAAGTGGGTCAAACTCCAAGGTCTAGGTCAAAAGGTCAAATATGGTGGTACCCAAAGAAAGGTCTTCTCACAAGGGACACACAAGTGAAATATGAAAGTCATAGCTCCACTAAATCAAAAATAATGGGCAAGGTTAAAGTTTTTGTGACGGACGGACAGACGAATGAGATTTAATGTCCCCTCGCTTTCGCTAAAGCGGGGGACAATAAAGAAGGCAATAAATTGTTATTTTATTCATTATGGTTTTATTTTGATCGGGATTGGTCCAAAATGAATTTTTTTTTTCAATTTGCCATTTCATTTCAATTTCTTGCCAAAAAGACTGAGACTAGTCAAAATTCACATATACTTTGATCATTGTAAACTTTAAGTGAATCATCGTGCATCTCCATCAGATAATAAAGGCTTGTCATAATTTTTAATTCTTATACCACCAACCTTTCACTTGCTATTTGACTTCGAATTAAAGTCATGACACTCCTTAGGTTCATAAACAGTACCTGTATCAGGTTCCAATGAGCAATCTTTGTATCAAGTACGAGCTCCTAGTATTTCTACATTGTTAAGTTAAAGTCTTAAAAAAATAATTTTACACTATTCTGCCTGTAACTTTGAACTTGCTGCATTGACACTGGATTAAAATAAGAACTTTCCTTATTTCAAAAACAATACCTGTACCAATTCTTTTCCAAATAAAGTTTTAGCAGAGACATTTTTTTTCTTTTTTCTACCAGTGACCTTGAAATCACCAAAATGACCTTGGATAAAGGTCAAAGCATATTCTTTGATCATAAGCAATATCTGTACCGAGTATGAGCTTCCACTGACTCTCCATTACAAAGTCAAGTTATGTCATACCTTTTTTCTACTAGTAACCTTGAACTAAATGGAATGACTGGATAAGATCATGACACATTTTTGGGTCATAAGCAATCCCTGTACCAGGTTTGAGCTTCCAGTGATTCTTTCTACAAAGTTATGACCCAGACAAAAATTTCATACTTTTAGGCCAGTGACCTTGAACTTGCAGGAATGACCTTGTGTCAGATCAGGACTCACTGTCGGGTCATTACAAGCAAGCTCTATAACAAGTATAAGCTTCCAATGTTTCCATATATCAAAGTTAGAGCCTAGACAAAATTACATTCACAGACAATGTGATTCCTATATATCCCTAAAACTTCCTTTGTTTGGGGTAAAAAGAGAAGTTTCATTACAAGGAATATACATTTGAAATATGAAAGCCCTAGCACTAATCATTCACATCATTTTGTTTTACCAAAGTAGGTCAAAGTCTAACTTAAAGGTTAAAAAAAGTTCAAAAGGAATGGCCATGGGTAGTAAAAATTAGTAAATTTGGAGACACATAAACAGACAGACAGTTTATCAAAATATGCCCCCAAATCTTCAATTATAGAGGTGGAATAAAAACTCAACAAGTTTAATTCCATGACAAACAGACTGTATAATAGTGTATTTTAATATATATGATAAATTCAAACTGACATAAATTAATCATGTATCACAAGGGACAAACACAGTTTTTACAATTACATGTACATCAGTTATGCTTTTCAAGAAAAATTGAAAAAATATGAAACATCTAGAAAATCTTCATATACTACTTGTGTATGAAGTAGAACATGCTTATAGAACTTGACAAGGAAAAATATTTCATAAAAAACTTAAATTACTTAGAACCTCAGTAACAACTAAAAGAAGGAAAAAGTGTTGCATACAAAGATAAAACTAAATTAGATAAGCAAGAAGCCCATGGGCCACATCACTCACCTGAGTAACTTTGGCCATTATGTTATTAAACAGATTTCCCCCTAATACCTATCTTGACCTTTCCCAATCCCCAGGGGTCATGATCCAAGCAATTTAGAATCTACACTAGTAACACTACCCCAGGATGCTTCCACAGAAGTTTAGCTTTTCTGGCCCAGTGGTTCTTGAGAAGATTTTTTTATGACCCCACCCTATTTTTGTATATTCTTGACAATTTCCCCTCGGAAGGGGACTTTATTTTTATAATTTAAACTCCCACTACCCAAGGATGTTTTGTACTAAGTTTGGTCAAAATTGGCCCAATGGTTCTCAAGAATAAGCTGAAAATGTGAAAAGTTTACAGATGAATGGACAGTCAGACGGATGGACGACGGACAACAGGTGATCAGAAAATCTCATATGAGCTAAAAACTGCAAGGCCTGCTATGTAAATCAAAGGAGAGAAAATATAAAAGAATTTAGATTTTGCATATTGTTATATTTATTTATAATCTAAAACACTAAAAAATAATAATGTTACAATGAGATCACTTTATCTTTTCTAGCAATTTTCAAACTAAAATTAGATATCATTGAGATGGTGGCCATCTCAAAGGGTCCCACTTTCAGCAATGAACATAAAAATGTAAAGTAGCTGAAAGGGGTTTTAACCTTGACTCTTGGCCTAGAAACTTTGTTCAAGGTCACTACACATCCATTGACCAGTGGCACTCTGTGAGAGAAGTATTAGCCACATTGGACCAAGGGGAGAAAGCATATGCTCTGGACAAGGATTCACAATAAAAAAAATTACCTCCCTTTCTCTTAAGCTTAGATATTCAGACAAGCACTGATTTACCTCTCTTGATATTTTTGCTTAAAAATCCAATCTTTAACTTTTTTAAATTAAAAAATATAATATACAGATACAAAAAAAAACATTCAGAAAAAATAACGTAGTATATGAAAAGTTGTACAATAATGTAGTAACACAACGTTGAGTGATCTGCTGTGGATGTCATATGATCATGAGTTATCCTTAATGAGTTACATGTATGTACTCAGCATGGTACACTCCAGAGTTATGTACTCAGCATGGTACACTGAATCCTGAGAATTAAGCTGTTTACTGTGTCCATCACTTTGTAGATATTAGTACATACTCAACTCTGTCCATTGGATTCTGTGAGTTAAGCTATTTAGTGTGTCCATCACTTTGTAGATAACAATGTACTCAGCACGGTCCATTGAATTCTGTCAGTTAAGCTATTTAGTGTGTCCATCACTTTGTAGATATATAACAATGTTCTCAGCACGGTCCATTGAATTCTGTCAGTTAAGCTATTTAGTGTGCCCATCACTTTGTAGATATATAATAATGTACTCAGCACTATCCATTGAATTCTTTGAGTTGAGTTATTTAGTGTGTCCATCACTTGCAGTCCAAACCTTAAATTACTCTCTGCACTATTGTTGAAGCATATTTGTCTGCTATCAAAGAAACATGAAATTGATGGCAGTCTGCCTGTAAAAAAAAGAAATCACAAGGACTCAACATAAATATTAATAAAATCTTAATAAATGAAAAATAGCTAACATATTTTTACAGAATAGAAGGATTTTGCAGAGCTTGTACATGTGTCTTACCTTTATTTTCAGGTCCCATAGTTGATCTCTTTGGAGTCTTGAGGAATCATGTTGATCTGCTTTTGGAAACAGGATCAATGCCAGCATAACCGCCTGCCTATTAACAAAAAGACACTAAGAATCCAAGCAATGAGAGAGTCAAAATCTCCTCTAATTCACATAATGCAAGGTCTAGAGCTTTACATGCATCTGATCTGACTAACCATCAATGTTTAGGTTAGACAGTAGTAAGTCCTTACTTTCCACATTCTTGTTAACTGATTGAGATCAGTCTCATCTTCTACTTGTTAACAAAGGAAATCCAAAGATAATGAAAAAAACATGAACAAAAATACCTTGTGCCAAAATGTTCACCTGAGTCACCTTGACTTTGTCATCAAAAGAAAAATTCTTAATTCATATTTTTTTTACTAATCCTAGTCCAAAGGGATCATGATGTAACGTAATTTGAAACAACACATCCTCGGGATGCCCTATTGTTATAATGCAACACAGTCTTGCTGTTGTGCAGCAGAAGTAAATCCCCCTGGACCTATGATTTGATAAGTGTATAAAGAAAATTTGTAAATTGCAAAAAATAAATCTTTTTACCCACTCCTTAATCAGATATTGGCTGCTGTACAAAGCTTGGCAATAGACTCTTCTTTTTCTTCACTTGGTCAGCACTGGTCCTCTTCCCTTGTCAAATTCCTTGAAAATACTTGATGGAGAGAAGATAAGCAATAATACAAAGCAATGTAATAATCACAGAAATTCAAATGAACATAATCATTACAACATTATTAGCTTGAAAATCAAAAAGCAAATAAAGACAATAAGGTTATGATAGCTAGGAATAAGGTGGAATATTGGGGCAAGGAGAGGAAAGCATAGTTACTTTAGAGTAGGGAGGACAAAGATATGTCAGAAATAATTAAATAAAAAATACTTGTAAGACTCCTGCCTGTTAAAGTGGGTCATTGAAGTTCCATAGGTGAAAAAGAAGTAAAGTCTGATTCTTACTGAAAGTATTCTCCTCATGGCTGCAGCGGAATGGGAAAGGGACTCTTCCTCACTTAGAATTCCTGGTCAGTCTTAACTTTCTTCTGCTTAAAAAGATAAAACAGAGACATAAAAGGGGAAACACTTGCACTTAATACCAAGTGAGAAGCTTCAGTAAAAAGCAGCTTGTTGCTTACCACTTTTGAAACATAATACCTGCAAAACACAGACAGGAATAGACTCTTCTTATATTAATGACCTTGGTCCTCCATTGTTGTTCCTCTTCTGAATCAAAGGGGAACTGAAATCTGTCAATTGAAGGTCCAGATGTTAAAGCTTGGTACAGCCAACATCAATAGGCAAGCAAAGATACAAGAAGTAAAATCTGAATCTTACCCTGCTTTCTGCTGCTGTATGCAGTTCAATGAGAGAGGGAGTCCTCCTCACTTCAGGATCCTGTTCAGCCTTAAAAGTATTCCTTTAAAAAGATAAAAATTAACAGACACCAAAAGAGGATCACTTGCACTTCATACCAAGTGAGAAGATTTCTAAAATAAACTAGTGGCCAATGGGCAATATGCTCACCTAAGCATATTGGCTAGTAAATGACAAATTAGTCCAGTATTGAAAAGTATAAAATTTAGGAAGAGGAGAAGGGGGCTTGAATAACTACCTGGAGACATTTTCATATCAATAACAATGGCTTAGCTGTTCTTGAACATAAAATTTTTTCCTATATATTCCTTTGTTAAAATTTTATCCCCATTGATGCCCCTCCCTGCCCCCTGGAATCAAGATTTGGACAAATTTGAATCTACACTACCTAAGGATGCTTCCATATCAATATGACTATATATGGCTTTGGTATTATTGAGAAGACGTTTCCTATATACTGTAAATCACTTAATTTTCGCGACACCTTATTTTCGCGAGATAGTCAATGACTCTTCATTAGCGAGACAAAATTTTCAAAATTGTGGTCATTGCTCTATATAATCTTAAGGAATTATATTATACGCGAGAATGAAATTTTCGCGACCATACCGTCTCGCGTAATAATGTGAAAATAAAGTTCTCGCGAATAAAAAGTGATTTACAGTATTCCCCTGTCCATTTTGATCCACCATTGGGGCCCTGCCCTACACCTGGGAGTCATGATTTGAACAAACTTAAATCTACACTACATGAAGATGCTACCGTATACATATCACCAGTCATGACATATTTGTTTCTGAGAAGATTTCTAAAAATATTTCCAATATAATCCAATGTAAAACTTTGATTGTCCAATGTGGCCCAAACCTTTTCCCGGTAGACATGATTTGAACAAAATGAAATCTTCACTACCAAAAAGGATGATTTGCTATCAATATAACTAATTGTGGCTTGAGAAAAAAAAAGTATATCCCTACATACTGTAGATTCCTAAATATGTGCGTGGAATTAATTTTCGCGTAATTTCGTGAGAAGCACCACACACAAAATTAAATTACTCGCCTTTATTTTTATGGCGCTGAAATCTATGTAAAATCTCTTAACCAACCATGCATTTGCGAATTATTATTCTTGTGATTTGACGGTGAAAAGCCTATTCGCGATAATTACTCGCGAAAAATAAGGAATCTACAGTATTATATATATTTTTGATCCCCTATTCTGACACCAACATGGGGTCTTGATTTGACTAATTTTGAATCTACACTACCTGAGGATGATGCCACATAAGTGTCTCTTTCCTGTCTCAGTGGTTCTTGAAAAGAAGATTTTTAAAAGATGTCCTTAATTTTTCTCTTATTTGTAGTAATCTTCCATTTGAAGAGGGAGTGGGCCTTCATTTGAATAAACTTAAATCCCATAATGGCATTTATCCAAGGATACTCTTTGCCAAGTTTCGTTGAATTTGACCAAAGATGAAAATGTGAAATTTTACAAACAAGAGGCCCATGGGCCACATCGCTCACCTGAGAAGCTTTGACCACTCTGTTCTTTACCAGATTTCCCCCTTGTAACACATATTGTGACCCCACCCTACCCCACTGATCAAAATTTAGACAATTTGAAATCTACACTACCCCAGGATGCTTCCACATAAGTTTCAGCTTTTCTGGCCCAGTGGTTCTTAAGAAGAAGATTTTCAAAGATTTTTCCTATATATTTCTATGTAAAACTTTGATTCCCCATTGTGGCCCCGCCCTACCCCCGGTGGTCATGATTTGAACAATTTAGAATCTGCACTACCCCAGGATGCTTCCACACAAGTTTCAGCTTTTCTGGCCCAGTGGTTCTTGAGCAGAGGATTTTCAAAGATTTTTTCTATATATTTCTATGTAAAAATTTGATTCCCCATTGTGGCCCCGCCCAACCGCCGGGGGTCATGATTTGAACAATTTAGAATCTACACTACCCCAGGATGCTTCCACAGAAGTTTCAGCTTTTCTGGCCCAGTGGTTCTTGAGAAGATTTTTTAATGACCCCACCCTAGTTTTGTCTTTTCTTGATTATCTCCCCTTGTGAGGGGACTTGGCCCTTCATTTTAACAATTTAAATTCCCCTTCACTCAAGAATGCTTGGTACCAAGTTTGGTCAAAATTGGCCCAGTGGTTCTTGAGAAGAAGTCGAAAAAGTGAAAAGTTTACAGATGGACGGACGGACAGACGACGGACAAAATGTGATCAGAAAAGCTCACTTTAGCCTTTGGCTCAGGTGAGCTAAAAAGATGACAAAGACATAAAATGAACAAAGGTTCACTTCTTTTAAAAACCAGCACTTATATCAATTGATTCTACTACTAAATTGGGTTTGTGATCAGGAGAGATCCTATATGAGATGTTTACCAATGCTTTTGAGACTCATCTTCCCGTGCGCCCTTGCGAACTTAGCCTGGGACAAAATGATACCCAGTATCCGTCTGCTTCCACGTGGAGGCATCGCATAGGACTTGTTGTGGAGAGGCTATGTACTGGCAGGGGAAGTCATACGAATTTCTTCCCCCTTTTCGCATTGCTGCTAGCCAGCGGTGATGGCTGAAAGCGAGAGGTGACAAGCACACAGACACTAACACCAACACACTAGACGCGTCACACAACATTTAGCAGACGTTAGTAGTTTTAGTAGCTTGTTACTTGTTCAGGGTTCTCCATTGTTTGAAATTTTACTGTGTTGCAGAGTTTACGCAAAGCACTAAAATTTCACGGTATTTTAGCGATCAAATTTGCAACTGACTCACTATTCATTATAATTACTTAAGAATACATGCACACAATTTAAAAAAAAAAAAATCACCAATTCGTTACAAAAATAGTATGGTCGAACATATTAGCACATGTTGTGAAATGCAGAGGAAATTCTTGTCTATAAAGTTGAACTACTTACAATTTTTTAAAGCAAATTTGTCATAATTTTTTTGTCAATTTTATTGATCGAATTAAGGAATTACAAAAAAAGAGACTTCGGAATAGTAAAATACTTTTAAAAGTTCCTTGATTGAAAACTATTTATTTACATCAAGTGAATGATTTTGGTACAGTGTTATGTTTGATTTACATTGCAAACATAATTCTAGAGCCATGGCTCTAAAGAAAAGACATTTAAATATATTTTTAAAAATAATACAATGTACTTTAATTGCAACTACTAGTACCAATTAAGCGTTACATGGAAGTTTGAAATCCAATTTTTTGTCTTTGTTCCTTCATGCGTCAAGTCCATTGAGGGTCTAGGAAATAATTGATTATGCAAGGTGAAAGCATAATTAAGTGATCTAGATATCGTATAGAATTGAAAGACGGTAGAATTGTTTGATCAATTATGTTTCAGATGAGAGAAGTGCAAATGAGAGTAGAAATTTGTTGTTTTTATTTTTTTTATTATCACAGATTGTGTAAAATGGCAAAAATTTTTTTAACCCTTCAGATAAAAACTTGAATACACCTTTTGAGAATGTTTCATGCTCTTGTTGCAAAACACAGAATTTTGAAGAGTTTTTTATATTTTTTAATTGTGGCCTGACCAACAAGATGAATTTGAAATATGTCAATGAACCCTTATTAATGCTACTGTACATGAAAGTTTGTGTTAGGTATAAAGTTTTTCCAACATCAATGTCTAAATACAATTGGAATAAAATCTGAATCTTACCTAAGCTACACATAAAAATGCTGTGTTCAAAGAGAGAGGGAGGTCTCCTCACACTAAAAAGTTTTTGATTCTCTTAATTCAAAAACAGACAAAAAACTTGACACTTTAATAAAGTGAGAACTTTTTTTCTCAACTATGCTGTTATGAAAAGCTTACTAGTATGAATTTACTATTAGACCAAGTTTGATAAAAATATAATTTGGTTTATTTAAAACTTAAAAAAAATAAACACATATTTTAAAAAGTGAACAAAATTCAAAATAAGCTTATGCATTAAATCCATTAATCTTTAGTGCATTGAAGTTTCTAGACATTAATTTTGAAAAATCCTGTCAAGTTCAATAAAATGTAATAATATGTATCCATGTAAGTTTCCACAAGAAATTTTTGTTTAGTGAAGGTGAAAAGAGGTCATGCAACTTTGGATAACTAACTTTGGCTAATGGAAAGTAGATTAAGGGTGGATGGATAAATGACAAAACTATTTTCCTAATCATATCAATAAAAAACTTTGAATCTTCATTAAATGAGGATGTTTCCATATGATTATACAAGCAAATTCAAAAACACTGCTTTCTGTGTCTTTGAAAGATAATTTATGGCAGATTGACTCAAAATGCACCCCTATCATATGTCAATTTATATTAGGTCAAAGGGGAAAAATCATTGCAGAAATATTTTGTTGCAAATGTACATGTTAAAAAATCAATCTCACATCAAAAGTTATATATTATATTATATAATATTTTTGAAAAGTGTTAAACACAAAATAATATATTTAGTCTTTTCAATGTAATATAAAATAATTTGAAATCTATTTCTCTTTCAAAATGAAACACCATTTAAAATGTTATTTTTTGGAAAGTAGGTCAAAATTTAAGTTAATGTCTACACTTACAAGATACTTCCAGAGAAGTTATGCTGGTATATCTACAGTGGTATCACCATCATACTTTATTTAATGTTTCCCTTTGAGGGGACTTGGGGGAAAATAATGCCCTTCACTAAAACCAAGTTTGAGAAAAATTGGCCCATGATTGAAAAATTCGATATTTCTTGCAAATCAATATTGTGTTAATTTACAATTGTTTGTTTGTTTTTCAGGAATTTTGATCAGAAAACTCACTTGGAGAGCCTTTGGCAAGTCAGGTGAGCTAAAACTTCAAAGACTAAAATGAACAAATGTTCACTCCTTACAAACCAGCATGTTTATTCAATTGAAAAGATTTACATTTTTAAATTGTTTATGCAAATATAATCCAAGAGAAATTGTTCATTACCAATGCTTTTGAATAAAAATCATTGTTGCGTCCTTGCGAACTTAGCCTGGAGACAAAATGATACCCAATTATCCGTCTGCTTCCACGTGGAGGCATCGCATAGGACTTGTTGTGGAGAGGCTATGTACTGGCAGGGGAAGACCCCACCATAAATTTCTTCCCCCTTTTCTGAATTGCTGCTAGCCAGCGGTGATGGCTTCAAAGTGAGAGGTGACAAGCACACAGACACTAACACCAACACACTAGACGTTTCACACAACATTTAGCAGACGTTGTAGTTTTAGTAGCTTGTTACTTGTTAAATTGTTTGAAATTTTACTGTGTTGCAGAGTTTACGCAAAGCACTAAAATTTCACGGTACATCATCAAATTTGAGACTCACTATTCATTATAATTACTTAAGAATACATGCACACAATGTTTTAAAAAAAAAAAAAATCACCAATTTCTTCGAACATATTAGCACATGTTGTGAAATGCAGAGGAAATTCTTGTCATGTAAAGTTGAACTACTTACAATTTTTTAAAGCAAATTTGTCATAATTTTTTTGTCAATTTTATTGATCGAATTACAGGAAACAAAAAAGAGACTTCAGAATAGTAAAATACTTTTAAAAGTTCCTTGAAAATTGAAAACTATTTATTTACATCAAGTAAATGATTTTGGTACAGTGTTATGTTTGATTTACATTGCAAACATAATTCTAGAGCCATGGCTCTAAAGAAAAGACATTTAAATATATTTTTAAAAATAATACAATGTACTTTAATTGCAACTACTAGTACCAATTAAGCGTTACATGGAAGTTTGAAATCCAATTTTTTGTCTTTGTTCCTTCATGCGTCAAGTCCATTGAGGGTCTAGGAAATAATTGATTATGCAAGGTGAAAGCATAATTAAGTGATCTAGATATCGTATAGAATTGAAAGACGGTAGAATTGTTTGATCAATTATGTTTTAGATAGAGAGAATTTGTATGTTTCAATTTTTTTTTTTTTTATTATCACAGATCTTACTGTGTCAGCAAAATTTTTAATGTGTCGCACAGATAAAATTTGAATCTTTACTGTGTCGGAGAACATTTTTCTGTGTCGGGACCAACACAGTAAAACAGCTCATGGAGAACCCTGCTTGTTAGGGTGTTAATCATGCAAACCTATCCACCACAAGCACTAATCATGCACTAACTAACAAATACCTTAATTACAATAATAACCTACACTCCTCTAAGCTGTCTAACTATCAACTAAAGCCTACTTACTAACTCAAACTACAACACAACTGCACCTACCGGAAATACTATACAAACTAAACCTAAGACTAAGAAACACCTTTGTAACGCTACTTACAACTACTATACACCCCATACTTTCTGAATGCAGCAGAAAACACTCCAGACTGACCTTCAGAGGTGGCTATCTCTGCTTCCTGTCAATTCAAACTCAAGAGGTCAAAGCCTGAAAAAGCCAACATCAATTGGAAAGCCATAATATTGGGAAAAGGTGCTCAGAGGTCAAGTATGAATCTTACCGCACTTTCTGCTCATGAACGCTGTTAAATGGGAGAGGGACTGCTCTTCGAGTCTTCAGGATCCTGGTCAGCCTCAAATTTCTTCTGCTTAAAAAGAGAAAACAAACACATCAAAGGAGAATCACTCACATTCCCTAACAAATGACAAACTTCATTTAAATAATCAATTTGTTACTTACAACCTTGAGCCATATTGGTTGCTGCATAGAGATGGGAAATGGACTCGTCATCTGTCTTCCTGCTGTTGGTCGACCCTGCTCCTCCATCGTTGTTCCTCTTCCCAGTCCCTGAAAGTATAAAACTGGCACAATGTTAGTAAAACTTCAAAAGAATGCAACAAATCACGAAAAGTTACTTACCACTTTGGGCCATGTTGGCTGCTGTATAGAGATGGGAAATGGACTCGTCATCTCGTCTTCCTCTGTTGGTCGACCCTGCTCCTCCATCGTTGTTCCTCTTCCCAGTCCCTGAAAGTATAAAACTGGCACAATGTTAGTAAAACTTCAAAAGAATGCAACAAATCACGAAAAGTTACTTACCACTTTGGGCCATGTTGGCTGCTGTATAGAGATGGGAAATGGACTCGTCATCTCGTCTTCCTCTGTTGGTCGACCCTGCTCCTCCATCGTTGTTCCTCTTCCCAGTCCCTGAAAGTATAAAACTGGCACAATGTTAGTAAAACTTCAAAAGAATGCAACAAATCACGAAAAGTTACTTACCACTTTGGGCCATGTTGGCTGCTGTATAGAGATGGGAAATGGACTCGTCATCTCGTCTTCCTCTGTTGGTCGACCCTGCTCCTCCATCGTTGTTCCTCTTCCCAGTCCCTGAAAGTATAAAACTGGCACAATGTTAGTAAAACTTCAAAAGAATGCAACAAATCACGAAAAGTTACTTACCACTTTGGGCCATGTTGGCTGCTGTATAGAGATGGGAAATGGACTCGTCATCTCGTCTTCCTCTGTTGGTCGACCCTGCTCCTCCATCGTTGTTCCTCTTCCCAGTCCCTGAAAGTATAAAACTGGCACAATGTTAGTAAAACTTCAAAAGAATGCAACAAATCACGAAAAGTTACTTACCACTTTGGGCCATGTTGGCTGCTGTATAGAGATGGGAAATGGACTCGTCATCTCGTCTTCCTCTGTTGGTCGACCCTGCTCCTCCATCGTTGTTCCTCTTCCCAGTCCCTGAAAGTATAAAACTGGCACAATGTTAGTAAAACTTCAAAAGAATGCAACAAATCACGAAAAGTTACTTACCACTTTGGGCCATGTTGGCTGCTGTATAGAGATGGGAAATGGACTCGTCATCTCGTCTTCCTCTGTTGGTCGACCCTGCTCCTCCATCGTTGTTCCTCTTCCCAGTCCCTGAAAGTATAAAACTGGCACAATGTTAGTAAAACTTCAAAAGAATGCAACAAATCACGAAAAGTTACTTACCACTTTGGGCCATGTTGGCTGCTGTATAGAGATGGGAAATGGACTCGTCATCTCGTCTTCCTCTGTTGGTCGACCCTGCTCCTCCATCGTTGTTCCTCTTCCCAGTCCCTGAAAGTATAAAACTGGCACAATGTTAGTAAAACTTCAAAAGAATGCAACAAATCACGAAAAGTTACTTACCACTTTGGGCCATGTTGGCTGCTGTATAGAGATGGGAAATGGACTCGTCATCTCGTCTTCCTCTGTTGGTCGACCCTGCTCCTCCATCGTTGTTCCTCTTCCCAGTCCCTGAAAGTATAAAACTGGCACAATGTTAGTAAAACTTCAAAAGAATGCAACAAATCACGAAAAGTTACTTACCACTTTGGGCCATGTTGGCTGCTGTATAGAGATGGGAAATGGACTCGTCATCTCGTCTTCCTCTGTTGGTCGACCCTGCTCCTCCATCGTTGTTCCTCTTCCCAGTCCCTGAAAGTATAAAACTGGCACAATGTTAGTAAAACTTCAAAAGAATGCAACAAATCACGAAAAGTTACTTACCACTTTGGGCCATGTTGGCTGCTGTATAGAGATGGGAAATGGACTCGTCATCTCGTCTTCCTCTGTTGGTCGACCCTGCTCCTCCATCGTTGTTCCTCTTCCCAGTCCCTGAAAGTATAAAACTGGCACAATGTTAGTAAAACTTCAAAAGAATGCAACAAATCACGAAAAGTTACTTACCACTTTGGGCCATGTTGGCTGCTGTATAGAGATGGGAAATGGACTCGTCATCTCGTCTTCCTCTGTTGGTCGACCCTGCTCCTCCATCGTTGTTCCTCTTCCCAGTCCCTGAAAGTATAAAACTGGCACAATGTTAGTAAAACTTCAAAAGAATGCAACAAATCACGAAAAGTTACTTACCACTTTGGGCCATGTTGGCTGCTGTATAGAGATGGGAAATGGACTCGTCATCTCGTCTTCCTCTGTTGGTCGACCCTGCTCCTCCATCGTTGTTCCTCTTCCCAGTCCCTGAAAGTATAAAACTGGCACAATGTTAGTAAAACTTCAAAAGAATGCAACAAATCACGAAAAGTTACTTACCACTTTGGGCCATGTTGGCTGCTGTATAGAGATGGGAAATGGACTCGTCATCTCGTCTTCCTCTGTTGGTCGACCCTGCTCCTCCATCGTTGTTCCTCTCCCGAGTCCCTGAAAGTATAAAACTGGCACAATGTTAGTAAAACTTCAAAAGAATGCAACAAATCACGAAAAGTTACTTACCACTTTGGGCCATGTTGGCTGCTGTATAGAGATGGGAAATGGACTCGTCATCTCGTCTTCCTCTGTTGGTCGACCCTGCTCCTCCATCGTTGTTCCTCTTCCCGAGTCCCTGAAAGTATAACACTGGCACAATGTTAGTAAAACTTCAAAAGAATGCAACAAATCACGAAAAGTTACTTACCACTTTGGGCCATGTTGGCTGCTGTATAGAGATGGGAAATGGACTCGTCATCTCGTCTTCCTCTGTTGGTCGACCCTGCTCCTCCATCGTTGTTCCTCTTCCCAGTCCCTGAAAGTATAAAACTGGCACAATGTTAGTAAAACTTCAAAAGAATGCAACAAATCACGAAAAGTTACTTACCACTTTGGGCCATGTTGGCTGCTGTATAGAGATGGGAAATGGACTCGTCATCTCGTCTTCCTCTGTTGGTCGACCCTGCTCCTCCATCGTTGTTCCTCTTCCCAGTCCCTGAAAGTATAAAACTGGCACAATGTTAGTAAAACTTCAAAAGAATGCAACAAATCACGAAAAGTTACTTACCACATTAGGCCATGTTGGCTGCTGTATAGAGATGGGAAATGGACTCGTCATCTCGTCTTCCTCTGTTGGTCGACCCTGCTCCTCCATCGTTGTTCCTCTTCCCAGTCCCTGAAAGTATAAAACTGGCACAATGTTAGTAAAACTTCAAAAGAATGCAACAAATCACGAAAAGTTACTTACCACTTTGGGCCATGTTGGCTGCTGTATAGAGATGGGAAATGGACTCGTCATCTCGTCTTCTTCTGTTGGTCGACCTTGCTCCTCCATCGTTGTTCCTCTTCCGAGTCCCTGAAAGTATAAACTGGCACAAGATTAGTAAGACTTCAAAACAATGCAACAAATCACAAAAATTCAAGTGAATAAAATCAGTACAACACAATTCGTTGAAAAATCAGAAAACAATGACAGTGAATTCAGGAAGACGAATGAGGGGGAAAGGGAAGGGGATGGTTAGTTATGTTAGAGTCAGCAGGGGCCAGGGGGTAGGGGAAAGAAGGGAGAAAATCAAAAATACTTCCATATAAGCTTCCTTTGCTGTTGCTGTGGCTTCTGGTGATGTTTCTTCTGAACTGTCTCAGCATTTCTGCTTCCTGTCAATTCAAAATCAATAGGTCAAAGCCTGACAAAGCCAACATCAATTGGAAAGCCAAAATACTGGGAAAAGGTACAAAGAGGTCAAGTATGAATCTTACCCCATTTTCTGCTCATGAATGCTGTTAAATGGGAAAGGGACTGCTCCTCACTTCAGGATCCTGGTCAGCCTCAAATTTCTTCTGCTCTTATAAAGAGAAAACAGACACATCATAGGGGAGACACTCTCATTTCACATGAAGTATGAAACTTCATTTAAAAGCATAGATAATCAAAGATTATGAAGCTCACCTCGACGAATGTTATCAGTTTAAGTAATGCAAATCTCACATCATATTTCCTTAACAGTTAGTATTTATCCTGACAACAATATTCAAGCAAATTCTGTTTAAATAGGTTTTAAAGTTCATTGAGGATTGACATTTTCCAAATACTTGAACCTGGTCACTCGTTTGAAGAATGCAGGTCAGATCCAGCATCCAAAGCAAGTTTCAAATGTCCATCTTTAGAAGCTTCATCCATGCAAGTTTGGTCAGGGTAGAGCTGAGTTGGGAATAATTTCATCACTCATCTGGAAAAAGTAGGTCAGATCAAGCATCCAAAGCAAGTCTGGTAGTGTCCATTCCTAGATGCATCATCCATGCTTGTTTGGATCGGGTAGGACTTACAGTTTCTTGGGAATGGACCTGCTCCAAAAACCTTAACCTGGTCACTCATCTGGAAAATGTGGGTCAGATCCAGCATCTGAAGCAAGTCTGGTAGTGTCCATTCCTAAATGCATCATCCATGCAATTTTGGTCCAGGTACAACTTATACTTACTAGAACATGGACTTGCTCCTAAAACTCTACCATGGCACAAATGCTAACCCTGAGGCTGGTGTCAGGGTATAGCATAACTACATCTTGACTTTGTTGAGGTAAGTTCAAGTTCAAAATAAAGCTTTAAGGTAAAAAAAATTTTTGCATTTGAATAACCTTCATCAATATCTCTAATTTGATTGTGATTATTCAACAGGTTAATAGTTATATTAGAATGACTATTTCCAAATATTTCCTTGCTCCAAAAATTTTGACTCTTTCACTCATCCATAAAATGTAGGTTGGATTCAGAATCTAAAGCAAGCCTGGTAATGGATCCATGAAAGATTGGTCAAAATAGGCCTTATAGTTACTTGGAAATGAGACTAGCTCAAAAAACTTTTAACCTAGTCACTCATATTAAAAATAAAGGCCAGATTCAGCATCTGAGGCAAGCCTGGTAGTGTACTTCCATATATTTTATTTTTTAGATGTACATGAACGATTCTTGTAAGTTTGGTCAAAATACTTGGAAATGACACCTGCTTCAAAAACATTAACCTGATCATTCCTTTAAATTAGCTGAAATTGCAGTCTCTGAAACCCTGGTTGGTACAATGAAACACATTTGAAGCATCTTACATACATCCCTTAGGGGCTAGGACATAGATGTACTTAAAAAGAAGTCTGCTCCAAAAACTTTCATCTGGGACACCAACACTTGCACTGATCCCATGGGTGTTACTAAGATTCCTGTCCACATCATATTGGTGAGCAAAAAAATGATTAAAATGCATATTTTTTATGCCATCTCTGATTTGATGAATAAAGAACTTTATTCGGTAATAACCAATATTTGCCCCCTAAATCAAACTTTGATGAAGATATATTTAATTAAGTTCTTAAATAGTGGAGTGTATGCTGACTTCAAAGCGCTGAATATTTTCATAAGGAATGACGCCATATTTATGTAATGACGTCACAAACATGACGTAAATTTCAGTTTTTAATGAATTTTACAGAAAAATGTACATATTTCGTCGATATTTTGAGTAAAAGTCACCGAGCGCATGTGTGTTCAGGATCAATATTTTGATATAAAGTGTAGATTGATAATATCAATGAAATATGTCAATATTGTTCCTGAACAAACTTGCGCTCTATAAATTTTAAAGCTAAGATTGTTGAAATTTTGTCCATTTTGTCCTCTTTCTGAAAAAGGATGTAAAATCGGACTACTTTGTGACGTCATGAAAACAAAAATTGTGAATACACTGCTTTGACACTATAATATTTTAATGTTAATTTATATTTCTCATACAATTTATTGAATTCAGCACATTTCAGGAAGTTTTCAAAATTTGACTTTTGTGGGGGCAAATATATGCAATATACCGCATATATGCAAGAAAAAAGTCATGCCGACAACCTCACCGCTTGATTTCCAGCAGAATCCGGAAAGGGGGCAAAACATCAATTGGCTGGGCGATTCCATTTGAGAAAAAAGTGACATTTGGTTGAAATTTAAAAACAAGAGGCCCATGGGCCACATCGCTCACCTGAGTAACTTGGGTGATGAAGTTCTTTACCAGATTTCCCCTCTTGCTATACCTATCATGCCCCCTTACACCGTCCCTTTTCCAGATTTTAATATTTTAGAATCTACAATACCCCAGGATGCTTCCACATAAGTTTCAGCTTTCCTGGCCCAGAGGTTCTTGGGAAGAAGATTCTTAAAAGATTTTTCCTAAATACAGTGTATATCTGTGTAAAACTTGGATTCCCTATTGTGGCCCCACCCTACCCCCGGGGGTTATGATTTGAACAATTTAATATCTACACTACCCAAGGATGCTTCCACATAAGTTTCAGCTTTCCTAGCCAAGTGGTTCTTGAAAAGAAGATTCTTAAAGATTTTTTCTATATATTTCTTTGTAAAATTTGCATTCCCTATTGTGGCTCCGCCCTACCCCTGGGGGTCATGATTTTAAAATTTAATATCTACGCTACCCAAGGATGCTTCCACATAAGTTTCAGGTTTCCTGGCCCAGTGGTTCTTGAGAAGAAGATTTTTAAAGATTTGTTCTATATTTTTGCATGTAAAACTTGGGTTCCCTATCGTGGTCCTGCCCTACTCCCGGGGTCATGATTTTAACAATTCAATATCTACACTACCCAAGGATACTTCCACAAAAGTTTCAGCTTTCCTGGCCCAGTTGTTTTTGAGAAGAAGATTTTTAAAGATTTGTTCTATATATTTCTATGTAAAATTTGGATTCCCTATTGTGGCTCCACCCTACCCCCGGGGGTCATGATTTTAACAATAAAATATCTACGCTACCCAAGGATGCTTCCACATAAGTTTCAGCTTTCCTGGCCCACTGGTTCTTGAGAAGAAGATTTTTTAATGACCCCACCCTATTTTTGTCTTTTCTTGATTATCTCCCTTTGTAAGGGAACTCGGCCCTTCATTTCAATAATTTAAACTCCCCTTTACCCAAGGATGCTTTGTACCAAGTTTGGTTAAAATTGGCCCATTGGTTCTTGAGAAGAAGTCGAAAATGTGAAAAGTTTACAGACGGACAGACGACGGACAAAATGTGATCAGAAAAGCTCAATTGAGCCTTCGGCTCAGGTGAGCTAAAAAACTATAATTTTGTCATTTTTCTATTTATGTAAATAAATATTAGTTTATCTTTTATTTGCAAGGTACTCATTGACTTTTTTACTTGCATATGAGGTATTAAGGTACAGGAGTACCTCCCTCTTTTTCAAAAGGGAGGGGAGTTTAGTGTGGTATGAGTGTGTGCAGGTATGTGTTAACTTGACACTGTGTGCAATGCGCAAGTGTGAGTACGTTGTTGTCTGTTGTGCATGGAGGTGTGTAGATCTAGTCACATGTATTGCAGGAGAGATTGCGTATTATAATATTGTAAGTCTTGTATGATTAATGCTGAATACAAATATAAACAATTACTATCATTGTCAGTTTATACATACAATACTTCAACATTCACTCAATCAGTATTTGGAGCACGTCGTTTATATATTTATTTGAACATCAATTAGATTATACATTACAGAGTCCAAATATATTATAACCAAATTTTGTTTGTTTTGATTGTCTGTTGGAAATCTTCTTTGGTGAAATTGGGAAAACACATACTTTTTGCCATTATGAATGGAGCAAAAAACAGGCCCCTTCGACACCCTAAAAATGCCTGTCAGTAAAAATATTTGCATTATCAATACACAGTCGATTCAGGGCAAAGTAAACCACACTTAGGATCTGATGTCCCAAACTTATACAGAGTCTAAAAGCACAATACATTTTCAAACGATATTTCACTTTTTTGTTTTATAGATTAATTCACCTGTAGGTTTTAAGCTGCTGTCCCTTTCCGCAGCTTAAAAATACTTTATCAACGTTTTATCAATACGTGCATCTGAATCCGACAAATGTTATTTCAAATAATGTTAACTGTTTTCCCCAACCAACTCACCTGACCGTCCACTGACGCCAAGATTTCCTGTTCGCGCCACATGTCAAAATTTAAAACTCACAATTTCGATCCCGATGCAAATAAATTACAAATGCATGCAAGAAACAAATAATAAATTTATGTATTAATCAATCCCCCAATTATAAAACAATTTTAGCAGTTAATCTAGAATATGCTCTACCTCTGGGCAGGACAAAATATTTATGTCTCAAACCTGTCTTGTTATATAAGCGACTTTGCTAGGTTACTGGAAGGATGGGAGAGCGGGGGGGGGGGGGGGGGTCTGAGATAATTTTTTTTAAAGAAATGCGTTTCAATTTTTCATGTATTCGGTTGATTTTTATGGATTCTATTGCATTTTGAAAATGTGAATAACCTCTTAACCGAAAGCCTTTTTTTTTAATGCACATTTGCAAGATTAAATTAATGCGACGAATATATCCTGTCCTATTTATTCCCTTGTAACTACATTTCCCCTAAAATTGCAGACTATTTCGTGTCATTTGTAAAACTATCTACAGCTGTCTAAGGAGATCTGGAAGTTGTGTCGTTTGACCACTGACCAGGGAAAAATACCCTTTGAAAATGGCGGGGATGTCAAAATATACAACCTTCCTCAGAGAAATTAAACAAATTCTTAAACATTTTTTATTACAACAGCTTTAGAATATTTACCTCAATTTTTGATCATCTCTGGGCTCCTGTAATGCACTTTCGACTGAAAAATGTATTGAACTGATCTGAAAGTCTGCTGCGCAGTTACCTGTTACTGCTTTGTGAATTCAGTTGTGAATTATGTTCAAACATCATGCTCAGGTGATTTAATTACGTATTCATCATTCATTACACTACTGCGGTCATTAAATCGTGAAATATAAACTAACGCTGCGAGTACACAATTTTTTTGTTACATGTATATTGTAAATTTTAACAGAAAATCTTGTGCGTGGGTATTTTAATAAACTTTTTAAAATTACAGTCATGAATTACATTTATATGTAACAGTTATGTTTATTCAAAATAATATACCGATATAAACATACATTGTAGACGGTAAAATATTCATGAATATACTTTAATATATAGGGTATATCAATCTATAATTGCTTGCATGCTTATTTTGAGTGCAGAATACCAAGTCATAATTATATTATATTTCAAGATTAAAAGCATGGCCTAGACTCCCAATCATAGTAGGACATAGGGATGTGCGATTTTATCGGTATACCGGTATATCGCGATTTTTAGCCGGGCTTATTGCTCAAAGAGCAATTGCCGGCTTATGTGATCCTGTTCAATGCAGGAAGTCAACCCCACAGTCGCCATTTTAAAGTTACGTGCAAAAATATAGTTCTTACTCTCAACCGCTTTTGAGATAATACAAACGCTAAATAAAGCAACAAAAATAAAAGGAAGTTTTATCTATATAAATAAACATAAGTAGTAATGACTTTGAAAACTTCAGTCCTAAGTCAAAGAACATAGTTCATTAGCGTAAGGATTTTTGATAATCAGTGTTACCGTAGTTCTCCACACATACAAGGTGAAGCAGGAGAGGGAACCAGACTGGGCTGTTTGTTTACATTCAGCTGCGGTACCAGACTAATTCTGATTCTGACAAAATCGGACCGTGGTATTAGGATTGAAAAACTCACTGTCAATGTCTTATCATTTATATTGATAGTTTTAAAATAATTTTTTCATCAGAATATAAACCTGATTCATGTAAGAAATTCATTCTACTCTGTAAATGAGCCTGGCTCTCTGTACTTTTGAGTACTTTGATTTGTTGCGTGATACGTATCGTGATACGGAGACCTAAATACCGGTCTTTAGGTACATATTATAAAGTCCAGAAATTATTCATTTAATTGTTCAATCTTTCAAATTACAATTACAGAAAGTATAAAAAATGTTGTAAAAAGTGAAAAGAACGGCATCTTACCGTCCAAACATAATTGATTTTATAAATTCAAGAAAGTAAAATTTTGTTTTTCAAGCATATTTTTTAGAAAAATAATGACTTTTCCTATAAAATCATTGTAAAAACTTCTTTTAAAAATATCATGATATTATCGTGATATTGTGGGAAAAAATCGTGAAATATCGCGATACAAAATTTTTGGCAATACCCATCCCTAGTAGGACACAATAAATAGGCCAAGATTTTTCCTCAAATTCAATTTTTCTGAAACTTTGATATTTTGTTCTAGGATACAAAATCTCTCTTCATATATGATATGAAAGAAATTCAACCACACATTTTTGCCCAAATAGTCTGAAATATGGCCTCTCATTTAGTAAAAAAAAGTATTTCTTAAAAAAAAAAAAGTGGTCCATCCGGGATCTGAACTCAGAACCTCTCACATGCGAAGCGAGAAACATACCACTAGACTACGGAATCGCTTTACATGGCATTAAGTATATGCAGAAGTGAAGTCACATACATGTAGATATTCATGTTCGGTATTGTCAAAATTTTACACAATCCATGGTGTTTGATTTATGTAGCCTTTATTAAATTAAACAGTTCTATTAGATGTACGAGGGTTGTCCCGTAAAATCGTGGACAAGTTGTCTAGTGTGAAAATTAAACATCACTGCGTTCTGAAATTGTCACCTTTTTTTAGTACATATTTTAGTAATATACACAGCAAATTTCTGATAAATATATGCATAAATAAGCAAATTATAAGATTTTATGCCATGTATTGTATCACCTTACGGCGCATGGATTATAACGTCAAAGTGTTTAAAACAGCGTCACGTTTTATCTTTGCTGAAAATGAAGTTGGATGAGTCCGACTTAAATTTAGGAATTTCATTGATACACATTCTTTAGTCTCCATAAACAGTTGAAGAACCAATTGGCACCCTCATGCGATCTTCTGAAGATTTATAAGTAAGTTACGGACAATATTCTCACCATCATATAAATAATAGAAAATCTCATATCGGCGGTCTACTGTAACAGCGTCTTTTGCTATTACATTAGGAGTTTGTCCGTATGTTTTGTACTCCCCAGAGACTCGATCAAAAAAGACTTCGCTAAGAAAACTATTTCATTTGTATACTTATGATATGGTGATATTTTTATAATCTTTTTTCTTCTATTGTCATTTAAAGTCTCTACAGGTGTCATTACAACATCGAAATAAAACTGAACTGTTCTCCGGTGCGCCGTAACGTCATAAAACGTCGCCATTTTTCGTGTGTTATGTTTACCACTTTCCCATTTCGAATGCTCGAGAAACTGCCAAAAATTAACCAAATGCCTTAAATTTTTTACAAAGACTTCAAAATTCTTTGTGGAATTGAATTAGAATAATTTTAATCCAAATCTCATGTATTTAAAAAACTTTTATTTTGATTTCAAACTTGTGTATTCTTTAATAAAACCTTGATTTTTTTTACCATGCGCCGTAGGACAATACCCCGTGCACATTCAAGCATAATAAAATCTTTATTTTTGCCTATATTTTTTCAAAAAAATTATCATGCACTTAAATATGATAAATAAACATTTACTGAAATTTTCGGCTTAGTGCGCCCATTACTTTTCGAGAAAAACGCTTTGTCCACCATTTTACGGGACAACCCTCGTAATAAGAACAAAATGTCCGCCGAGAACCTGTTTTATACGCAATAACTCTCCTCATGCCCCTGTGCTAAAAATAGCGACATGTAATACTATAAATACTAATAAAACAAACGGGGCGGGGCACTTTGAGAGGGATGTGGGAGTTCCTAGGTAGTTTTGGTATAAAATTACATTGCATAAGCTCAAAATCTTCTTGAAATATCGCCCGAAAATGATAGTGTTACACACAGACAGAATGTATAAATACGACCTTGAACTTTGACCTTTTGACCTCAAAATCAATAAGGGTCTTCATTAGGCCACAGGGAGATGCTATGTAAAATTTCATTGCAACAGCTCAAATGGTTCTAGAGATATAGTGTGGAAACGAAAGTGTTACAACAGACAGAATTTGCTTATTTATGACCTTGACTTTGACTTTTTGACCTCAGAATCAATAGGGGTCTTCTTTAGTCCATAGGAAGTTGCTATGCTAAATTTCATTGCAAAAGCTCAAAGGGTTCTCGAGATATCGTGTGGAAAGAAAGCGTTACAGACAGACAGAAAGACGGACGGACAGCTAGACGGACGGACAGAGGGACGGACGGACGGACGGACAAACCCAAATTAATGTCCCCCACTTTTCTAGCGGGGGACAAAAAAAAATTGTGAGCTTTATTGTACTTCATATTACGTGCATTGTAAGCTTAACACATATAAAGGTTCCTACTACATTAAATGTTTTATAATTACTTGTAAATACACTTATCCGATACTTTTTGATACGTGCTTTATAGATATTCATTATGTTATGCAGTTTTGTGGATATCAAGCAGATATTTCGTTTCTTGTAATTTCTGTATTATTCTACTTTTTGGATTTTATATGTGATATGTTTGCGGTTTACTAATGTTCCTTTGCATTGACAAATCCCTACTTTGCGATACTGTAACTTCATATGCAAATTTACGTTGTAGCATCCATTTTGATATAATGGAACTGTATTCACAATTTTACAATGTTTAATCCATTTTTGTATAAGGGAACTATAATTTGCATATCAACATTTTGAAATCCATTTTGTTATACTGGAATTATTTTTAAAAAGTTTGTATAAGTTTATGATTTAATTTGATCAAAATATTATTATATTTTGATCAATAAACTTTTTTCAACACACATGTGAGTTTGTCTAATTTTGATGTGTAGATAGGGAAAGAGGAGGCATAAAATTACTTATAGCCGACAGGATTCTAACCAAAATTGAAAGTTTAAGTTTTCTGTTGATCCAGAGCTTAAATTAGTCTTCATGCATACATCCTTACATGTATAATGATTTATTCTTTCATAATACTGCATAACACTATTTATAAGAATGCACTATAATACAATGAAAAACAGATTATTTAAAATTTCTTACTCAAATGCAGACAACACATTTGTTGAAATGTTAAATGAAGATATTTTTATTTTTATATACCTTGATAAACTTTTGGTAAAAATACATTTTACATGCCTTTCAAGTTTTAATATCAATATACGCTTCAACTTGACAAATAATGCTTTTGAAATAATGCGATGAACAAAACAAAAAGATGCTTGCAATAGCGAGTGCACTCGGTTTTCATGACAAATAACCTATACAATGGAAAAAAATCAATTTCTGACATGCTTTCTCTAAAGCCTCAAAGATTTGTGAACAGATCTATATTGCCATCTTCACCTTTCTCATTCTATTGATAATGGAAAAAAATAACATGAGAACATTACATATTTAAAGATAGTATAAACAAAATACAAGTGCTTCACAGAGATTTGTTAAGTGTATCATTTATAAAAACTTTAAAAGCTTTTGTCGCTCGTGTGGCGCTGTAGTTCCTGAATAATTTAATTTTAGTTGTAACACGTTATTTGATTGGATAAAAGATTTAATCCATTTCGTATAACATAAGTTGCCTACGTCACAATGAGTTACGTCAAAAAGGCATTACTCCACTTGACGTTACTTTTAAAATAATGCTCAGTTTGAAGCCTTATTCTGGAGGAAAATTGTCTACAATGAAATTAATTTATAAGGAATGAAGCTTATTTCAACTTATATTATCCGATATAACAACACTTGAGGCAGTTTACGCTTTTTATAAACCGATTCGCGGTTTATAAAGCGTAAACTTCCCCAAGTTTTGTTATATCATCTTAACATAAGTTGATATAAGCATCATTACTTAATTAACTACTCTCTCTCGATTTTTTTCACTCGGAGAGACGCAACAACTGGCATTTGTCCAGGTCTGCAATTTTTTCTATACTGGGCACAAAGGGCTGTGGGGTTCTTTCTCGTACATGCCAACTTCTACTTCAACATGTAACTTAAGCTTCGTTTATATGGACTCATCTATAGAACCGCTCCACATGTCCTGCAGTGGATTTGAACCCTCGACGTAAGGATCACGCAGCTCCTTACTCCGCGACTGACTCTTGAACGACGCTCAAACCACTGCGCCACGTGAATGACCGCTGTTGATTGAGATTTGCTTTAGGCAAGCGGAGTAGAGCTTGGTCCTTACGTAGCAGGATCGAATTCCACTACAGGATGTGAGGACTGGTTCTTCGCATGAGACCGTACAAATCAAGGTCCCATAAGTGCAGTAAGTGCTGATACGAGAAAGATCTTTCCTTGCTCAATGACCCTGTGTACCGAGTATAGGTCTAAAATTGCAGTCCTCTGTGGGCAAGTGTTGGCGTCTACGGTGAAAAATTCTCGAGAGAACGTTAAACAAAGGACAGCAAAAATATAAAACAAACAACTCTGGCACCAGTGAAGTTTATTTGCACAACAAATGTAGAGACAATAGCGTAAACACAACCAACAGTTATGTAATATATATACATATACATGTATTATACTTCAACTATAAGACAACTAGAGACAGGTCGGGTTTCTTTGTGTAAAATGTATACCTCTTGTTTATTAAAGCAATAGAAATACTGACGCAACATGTATTTTTAATTTGGGCTTATTTTTAAACAATTGTTTAGAATCACTGGCAGTGTTGCCTTCTGTCAGGTACCTTTTCCTTAGATTTGAAGAATTCCTTGATATATGAAGAAGAGGAAAAACTCAAAAAGATAAAAATCCCTTGTGAAGAAGTCAGAATAGTTACCATAAAGGAGAAAAATGAAATTTGCAGGAAACTATCTATAACTTGTAGAATCCAGACTGATCCGGTCAAACAAAAGAGCTTGGTGAAAATAATCAGTTCTGACCTGTTTTCCCTTGACTTTTGAATATTCTTGTCAAAATCTATATTGATGATGGTGAGAATAAACATTATAACATTGGAAATACAAGTCAAAAGAAGTGGAACTATAAAGGTGACGATGTTTTGAATAAACTGTTCAACAAAACAAACCCTGTTACCATAACCAATACCACCTTCTATATAGTGAGACAATATTACATTAATGGACACAACAAGAAATGGAAAGAGATAGGAAAACAAAATATACTTCCTAAAAAGCCTATTCGCGTGGCTACCATGCAAAGACTTATTAATATAATTACTTTTAAAAGTTAAAAACATGTGAAGGCAGCAAATGAAAAGGCAACAGCACAGACACAACCAAAAGTAATGCAATACAACCCCAACTATTCTACAAGATAGGGTACCTTTGTTTAAAACATTGCCGACAGTATAGGTCAGCTGCATGCACATTAGAGAAAATGATGCACTCATCACATTCAGTCCTGGAAGTGTTCGCAAACCTGGGAATTTCAGATAAACGACAAGTAAGAGGAAAATGGATAATATACTGATAATATTGAGAACATTTGTGAAGATTTCTAGTATATCAGAAATATCGTTCACCACCAAAGGTTCAGACTGGACTTTGGCACAAACTCTGATTTTATAATTATAATCCATGACGTATTCTCCAAGATAGAAAACTTCGTTGGAGTCTTTAACAAAGATACGGTAATTATCACTGTCAAAGGTTACATCATTGGCATCAATAACGCGCTGAAGACACATTAGTAATTTGCTAACAATAATTCCATCACCAGGGCGGTGAAAAACAACCAAATTATAATAATTTTTAAGTGAGCGGTAGTCATTTTCTGGTATTAATTTCGAGCTTGTTAGTGTTTTACTTATATTACAAAAACTAATACCTTTTAAGAAGAATGATATTCTCTTGGGACCATCAACGGTTTGGTTTATTTGTAACATATGAGGAGTTTGCAGCAGACTGTTCTCAACAGAATCTCTAACAAAAGGCTTAATTTTCTTGCTACAAAACAAAAAATAATGTAGAGTGATTTCCGATTCTAAGTGAAATACATGTAACCCTTGCTGATAAACCTTTATATCACTTGGATTAGCTAGAAGATACAATCTTTGAAGCCGACAATCGTAAATGTAGGTTGAATTTGATAAAATTTCCCAAACAGCAGACCTGGTTGATGATAAAGTTTGTTCTGTGCTTTTTGTCGAGGAAGTTACTTGAAGACTACAACGAATATGTAGATGATACTTCATCATGCCAGGGGAAGCGATGATTGGTTTGCAGGCTCCATCAATTAATGCTCGACCCGGGTAGCAGGCATGTTCTGACGTCTACAACAAATTTAAACAGAATGATCATAAAACTGCTTCATATCATGGAAATGAAACACCTTCTCCAAATTTGTTCCAATCTACTTTTTTTCGATTTATGCAATGTGCCCTTTCTTTTGAAATTTCTAAACACTGTTATGTTGTAAATTCACCGAGAGGAGTAAATAAAAAGAAATATTGTAAATTTTGTGCTTACTGACATCTAGTAATTAATTCAAAACTTACAACATGACAACACCTTAGTTCCTTCAGGCTTCTGAACCTTTAGGGTCTTCACATTTATCAAAATTTAAATTGAATTACATGCTAGTTTTCCATAGTGCGTTTTCGTCAATACTGTCTTAAAAATCACTTATTTTTGTGGAGTCAAATGTCACTCATGAGGACTTTTAATATAAAAGGAATACAGTAATACAGTAATGTAGAATTTCATGTGATCAGGATATCGTTGTTTGAAATTTGGGGCGTGAGTTCGAAGGAACCTTAAAGTCAAAATTACTATACATAGGGAGAAACCTTTTCCTTTGTAACAGCTGAAGGAGCTCGTCAGAGTTCTTTCGTATTATAAATTAGGTATATAAAATGTTGCATATAGAAGTTGACCTTTTGTTATTTGCCGCTCGAGGAGTAGGGATTGAAGGAAAGGGAAATTACCATTTCATAGAAAGATGAAACCCTTGATCATTTAATGCTGATTTTAGGGATTTACGTTCCCAGCTTTTTCCCAAAATTAAAAAGATTATATAATTTCAAGTTTTATGCCTGGTTAACTTGCCTTGAACTGTACTTTGAATGTAGAAATACTCAGCTTCATCGTAGGAACAAATAAATCCCTCATCGAGTGGTCTTTCTGTGGCTGTTTAACCCCTAAGACAGGTTGGCAGGCCTTGGAAGCACGAAGTTTCTGTGATTCATTATATTCTTCCATACAAAAAGAACAAAATATGTTCCTGTAAGGATGAAGAAGATCCTCGTACTTTTCGTTTGGCAGTGATAAGCACGCATTCCTGAGCACGACGTGTTGGATGTTAGATTCCTTACAGATCACTTTTTTGTCAAATGCTTTCAGCATGTTCGGGTTATCAGGCAAATTGCAGAGCTGGCAAAGATCATGTTTATAACTTTTTTCAGAAAGGAGGAAGGACTGAATACTTTTATTTTCATACGCCAAATGTTCAACCTGATCAACATGTGCGCAGGCTCGTTGGTCTTCAGATTTACATTCATTCTTAGTTTCTTTAATCTTAACTTCATCCCGATGACATAAGACTATATCATTCAAACCGTAAACCATATCACATTTGTTCTTGAGGGCATGTGTAATAACTTCGCTAAAGTTCATGAAGAAATCATACTGTAATAGACTATCACAAACAATGTTGATTTCCAAAACTGTATATGGATCAGAAGAAAGAGAGCCGTTTTCAAACGTATAATTAGTGTTACAGAGGAAACAAAATATGTTTCTGTATGTAACTCTGTTTGATAAAACAGGAAAGTCAAAATCATTCAATTCTGTCACACACAGTTGCGTTATCTTCTGATGTAACTCCATGTTCGCAATATTCATTCTCTCTTCATAACAAACATTCACAACTTGTATCTTTCTCTCTATTTCCTTATGTTCGGACAATATCTTTTCTTCGGAAAAAATTGCCCGTATGTCACTGACGCAATCGACTGGATGTATGATAGCGGTGTCTAAACAACAACTACAGGGGTTTTTGAATAAACATGAAAAGGAACAATCACAGTTTCTGGTGGTGCTGTTTCTTACGATGTCTGGCAAGATGTCTTGGTTACAGAAGCGCTGGGGATAAGCAGCAGCCATTTTGGATAGAAAGGGTTTCAACTGATCTGTCTTGTAGCTGGATGGATACAAGTGACTCACAGTTTGGTTCTTCAATGGTTTTGAATTCAAGATTTTGTTGACAATTGATACATCATTCAACACATTTTTTGAGAAAATTAAACGCCGTCTAGGTAACCCTGTACTCCGGTAGTCGATGGTTTCGTCTATTTTACTAGAAAAGTCAAGAAAAACGAATTTCTTTGGGTCATCCTGTTGATTCTCAGTATTGTTTATTGTCGGAATATTGCAAAGAAAACAATAAAAATTCCGATAAGGATAGGTCAAATCCGATACCGGATTTTCTTTACATAATTTTTGTATTTTGTTATTAATAAATTTGTGACAAGTATTGATGGATTGTTGAATTCTTTTTATGCTTTTCAGTTTGCACAAGTAACAAAACACGTTTTTATACAGTCTAATCTCGTTCACATAGGACGAAGAACACGCTCTCTGTAAATCCTCATCATGTGGACAAGGTTCCGTGAAATAGTGATTATCCTGGAAATAGCTAGGGAAAACAATGTCTTTAAGCCTCGAGGACGGCAAAAATAGAGTTAAACTCTTCCATTCTTTGACAATAAATAGCATATCTTCATTAGATTCTATGAAATTGATAAAATTAGCATCCCCGTCAATAGATATATCCCACTTTTCAATGTCTGATTCCTTTTCACCGTTACATAAAGCACAGTGAATATTAGAGTACGTATAATTACTCGCAAGCGAGGTAACGAAAATTCTGTCTTCAAAGTGATCAGAGGGACTGTGGCATTTTTCAGGCTTTTCTGCAAATTCAGGGCAGGTATCTACAACGTGATACTTTGGAAGTTCTGGTTCTATTTTACTAAAGGGAGAACGTTGAAAAACCGCATCATGGAATCGTGTCAATTTTCCTTGGAAAAATTTGTCAGGACAACAATTTTTCTTTCGAACACACGTATCCTCACAGGAACATGGCGGGCATCGTGTTTGTATTGAATTCTTCTGGTACCCTGTCAATCCGGGCCAGTCTTTGCAAAGGCCTTGCTCACCACAACCATTGATGTATATACCCATAAGTCTGGTAAGGTTCAACTTTGAAGTTGTGCAAGTTGTAGGAAGTAAAAACATAAAAATCAGGTTTGACATTAATGGATACATAATGTCTTCTTCACTTAATGTCTTTGAAAAATCTGAAAGTCAGGAAAATTGTTATATATCAATAAAATTTCTTGAATTCATAGAATCACAGTTGTTTATTAATTTAAACTATCGACATTTTTTCTGATAATATTTAAATATGCAAGCACTACAATGGAATTTTTTCTTCTTTAAGAAATTTCTTCTTCTCTACTAGAAATTTGTAGAAAATAATATCTACAAAAAAACGTTGCAAAATAAGATACAGGTTTGAATTTTTAGTGCATAAAACATAGAAATATATTTAGATACATCAGATACATTTAAACCTTAATTAAAGAAGTCTAATTATACCTCATGCAGTTAACTTACGGTGAAAAGAAGCATCGGTTTCAATCAAGACAATCAGATCAATGTTTCTCAGCATTTATAGTTTGTCAAAGATGTATCATTTGTTTTATATAGCATGATCAAAATATTGGAGATAATAGAAGTATTTATGTTTAGTTTTACCTATTTCACCATGATGGTGTAGATTCTCTTATCGCATTACAAAACTTTTTGGGAAGGAGTTATTCACCTCGTATTTTCTACCTTAGGTAAGTGCTTAAAAGTTTGGGCTCTCTCTTTAGCCTCTGTATCGTTTCTGTTTTCTGGGGATAGATGATTCGTTTATTTTACAACACACTTTTGTTTCTCTTAACATTGCTCTCTCGAGTATATCAACATTTTTACTGTATTCTGAATAAACTTCCTTGAAGGTGTCCTCAAAATCTTGGATTGAGTGTGTTTCTTGAGATCTACATTTTATTTTCATTTTATCACCATTCATAATAGTGGAGAAAATTACATGAACTCTATCTTCATTATACCATGATCAGAAGGAGTCACAGTGCTAACTCTTGTCTTAGCTTCGCAAAGGTGATAAACCAGACATGACATACCAAATTAATGATGACTTGTTCATGACAATAAAATATACGAGAAAGCAAAAAGTAAGAGAGACTCCCAAATGATTAGATCTTTTTCAAGTCAGACGTATGGACTTAAAAACAACAAAAAACAAACAAAAACGAAACAAAGGTGAGAGACTCTTCAAGGCGTGAAGATGAAGAGGTATTGAAAACTGCTTGTCATCAGAACTTATTCACGATTCCTGCATTAAAACAGTTCAACATTGGAGATTATACCACATTAAGTATATTTAAAATGTGCATAAAAACTCTTAAATGATATCATAAACATTTCTTACTATTTATTTATTATAAAAGAAACGTATTAAGTTACAACTGTAGATGTCCGGAGTATCAATGAACCTTGCCCTCTAAAAGGCCTTTATATACATATGTGAGAGACCAAAGTGATGCAAAAGTGCAATGGCCTCCCCATAGTCCGATGGCCTGCGCAAAACCCCGATGGCTCGCTGTCTTTACGGACGCCAAAGTTCGATGGTCCGATGGCTCGTTTCCAACGAGATGCGATGCGATAAAGTGCGATGGTATGATAAGCCAAGGTCAAATGGTTCGGTGCGGAGGAACAATCAACGTTTATGTCACAATAATCCGACATCAATCCTTGAATACTTTTGGACTGATAATGTGAACCCATCTGAAAGATTTAGGGTTAGTCCTCGCACACTATTCGACTTATTTGGATAGTCAGGCACTCACCCAAGATATTTAGTATTTAGGTTAAAGTTGATACTCAAGATATTTAGTATTTAGGTTAAAGTTGATACACATTCTATCCCAGTGGTTCTTCAGAAGATTTTTCTAGCGATCAATAATTAAGATTTTATATCGCTAATAATCACCTCCCCTTGTTTAAGGGTAACATGTCTATTTTTTATATGAATGAGTGTCCTTGGGCTGACGATACCCCGGCAAAAATGTGCCTAGGGGTTCTTGAGATATGGCCCGTATTCCGAAAAGTTTTGGTCCATAGCGTTAGCTCTTTCAGTCTTCGTTTGGCTCAGAAGTTCCATTAAACATTATTGTTTATATCTTTAATATTTTTTCAAATTTTCGGTTTAATATCATACACGGAAATATTTGATAACAAACTTATTTTATCTGGAAATTATTGAATACATCAATTTTGGGACGTGTTTAATTTACACATCCTTGCATTTTCCTCAGCTTCATTCATTCAGCATTCAGCTTCATCCCAGCTTTTGCTGAGTTTTCTTCTAGTTTTGCTGTCTTGAACTAAATATGGTTTATTGCTAATGAGAGTAGGACAACGTCGTGCAAAGTCAAGGTTTTCACGCTTAGAAGTCCCAACTAATTCCTGTACTCTTTCCTCTCACGGTCTGTTGCATCATCCACTCTATCACTAGGAGAAACAAATAACTTGACATGCAGGATCCATGTTTGAGAAACAAATATTCTGACATGCAGCATCCATGTTTGACACCAGTCATTACAGAAAAAGGGTCTGTAGTCTCGTTGGAATCAATCACAGAACACTAAAAATCGTCATATAGGACTCGAACCATCTTAATCAGTTTTTGGGGTATTCCATATTTCTTTATGAAAAAATGAAAATCCAAAGGCTGTCTCTGTGAACCGAATCGAAAGCTTTCTCAAAGTCCACAAAATAGATAAACATGGTATCTTTCCACTCTTTTTGTCTTGATGTCTTTTCTTTCATTTATCATGCAACTTCCAAGTGGTTTCGTTAATCCAAGGCTTGTTTTGTCTTTCCTACAGCCAAGTACTTCCTCTGCTAAATTCACAGATGTCATCTCCTATTGTTCCCACATCTTCTCAATATTTTCAGTCCTCCATGCGCTCTCTTAATTTATTTCGCATGCAGTCATTGAACTTTGTTTTTACTTTTCTATTTTTGAGGTGTTCTACATTCAGTCTTGGTTTCACTTGTTCTTATGTGTGCTGAGGCGTAGTCTGATTGGGGTCTTCACCAGGTAGAGGTCGCTGTTGGCATCAGCTCCCCTCTAGACCTTAGTGTCAAGAACAGATGACCTCCACTGACCACTAGTACTAATGAGAAGGTACCTAGTCAATCTGGTTTTTCGCTGTTCCATTAGCAGACATGCATCCGTGTTTTTGTGTGTGTCTATGTATGTCTTTATAGGGGAGTAATGTTCCTGTGATTACAAGTCCGTTGGTCTGACAAAATGCACAGTCTTTCTCCGTTCTCGATTTGTGTTCCCAGTCCTCGTATACCCATAGTTCTTTCGAATCCATTATTGTCACTTCCTAGTTTGGCGTTGAGGTATCCCATGATAATGAATAATGATGATGTCGTTCTTGTTACATCCATCTGTTTGACGGTTTGATTCCAGGAGAAATGAATAGTTTTAAAGACTGCAATAATTTTATAGTTTTAGTCCCACTGTTTAGGCCTCAGGAGGACAGGGCCAGTAATTTCCTAATTTTAACAACCTTTCACTTATTGATATTAGTACTCTATGCAAAAATTGGTTGAAATTGAATCTATGGTTTTTAAAGAAGTTTAAAAGTTTAGATGTTAACACAAGATGGACGAAAACAGACAGCAATGATTAACCCTCCCCCCACAATGAACCTCTGACTCTCACTTGCTTATCATAACCAAACACTTTATCTGTCCAATACATGCACCCTCTGATCTAAAAAATAAAACGTTGCTTTGTAATCCTAAGAAACAGGTCTATCATTTAATAGTTGCATATTTTAGATCAGAGGTTGCGCTCTTTATTAAATATCGAAAAATAGCTTTAAATTCTATGGCCGCTTTTGTAGACTTTTTCAAAATATGAGGGAAATGACGCATTTCATGACGTCATAATACGTTGACTAGTCAGAATACTACTTCATTTTTGATAGATACGCAATCACCAAAGGTCTCAATAATATCTAATGCATTGTTAATTAAAATTAAGCAGTTTCATTTTTTTTTTGGGAGTTTCACAGGGTCAAAAGAGGCCAGAAGTGAACCTTGTTCTTTGCAGTCCTCTGCTGGTTAGAGCATCTAAATACAAGTAAAAATTTCTCACAGGGACATTAAACAAAAAAATTACAGTACACTTAGATTTTTATGCCCCCGTTATTGATATTCAGGGGTATATTGTTTTTGTCCTCTCCATCCCTCTTTCTGTTTGTCCACAAAAACTTAAACATTTCCCGTAACTTTTGATTGGTTGGAGCAATGACCTTCACGTTGCACATAGATAATTCTTGTGACAAGACTTTTCTTTGGATACCAACAAATGTGACCTCTTGACCTTGGAGTTTTACCCATTATGCAAAAATTTACCAAACTTTAACCTTGGCCATAACTTTCGAGCAGTCGGGCCAGGGCTTTCACACTTCACCTTGTAATTACACAGACAGGGCCTTTCCATGAATAAAAAATTAGAAATATTTCCTGTTGACATTGAACACTTTTGAAATACTTTAACCTTTGACATAACTTTTGAACAGTAAGTAGTAGGGCCTTCATATTTCAAAAATTGATTTCTAGTGACAATGCCTTCCTTTGTATGCAAACAATTTTGACCTTAGTCTAAGAGTCTGACTTCTGAAAAATTTCAACCTTGGCCATAACTTTTGAATAGTTGGTGCTTTGGGTTCAATATTTCACATATAAGTTTCTACATGGCCTTCCTCTGTATCCTTTCTATTTGACCCTTTAACCTTGACCTATGAGCTTAATCCACTTTCAAAAACTTTTAACATTTGACATAACTTTTGAATGGTTAGTACTTGGATTTTCATATTTCACTGGTACATTAATTATTCATTCATTTACAGTCTTTTGGGGGTAACAAAATGCTTTATCTCTTGGAGTTTGACTTGCATTTAAGAAATTAACTCCAACCTTTGCCAAAAGCTGCCATACAAATGGCACCAGTGTTTCACAAACACATCTTGTTTGTTAAGTACCCAAAAGCAAAAAAAGTTATATTTCCACCCCTATTGATGAAAGGGTGCTTCTTCCAAAATTGTGAAAATTATGCTTCCAGGATCAAGGGGGGTTCAGCATAGGGGGGGGGCTTCTATTGAATTCTTGCATAAAAGAGGAAAAACACATTTTTGTATAAAAATATTTTATTCCTGAAACAAAACAATGTATAAAGTTGAAAACATTTGTAAAATAGAAATCAACAAATGAACATAAAAATTTTCCAAGACTGCTTTAATGTCGGTTGTGATGGAATGGTGTAAAGCTTCACTCCTATATATTACTGAATTGTACATCCAATAGCATTTATCTGTTTAGAAAACACAATGTTCTTGCACTTATGGAGAATTTCAATCTTGGTTCGAATTAATGACAAAAACCTGTATCTCCTTTACCCTAATCATAATACTTTAAACCAACTCTTATTTGCGTGCAAGAAATATCAGCGAGTTTCACAACCTACTTTAACTCACAAATATTAAATGCAACAAACCAATTAATAGTTAACCTACAGTTAGGATAGAAATGGAACTTTTAATGAATTGCAGGTTATTCTTCCACCTGGTAAAAACAAATTATGCAATTACAGACAAGACATGTTGCCCTGCTCGTGTGTAGTTTTCATATTTGGACTCATTCCTCCTGAAAGACAATTGGGGATTCTGAAAGACAAATGGGGATAAATGAAATAATGTCCACATCCATTTCTGGATAACCCTCTGCTGATACGACTGCTCTGCAATATAGCAATAAAACATTGTTATTACTCATCATTAAGATAAACTGAAATTATATAAGGCCATTCCAAGTTTTTTTTCTATGTTTAGCGTCCATGCATGATGGATGGATTGGTTTTAGGGTTTTGAAATTAAAAACAAACATAAAATATAATTAACCAATACTAATCTTTGAAACACAATTTACTCTTTTTGGGATCACAATATCCTTTTTTTTAAGGTGGTGTAACAAACATTTTTGTTTCAATAACCCATAGTTGTATCTAGTTACAATGCAAGGAAAATCCTCAAATGATGATAATTCTGGAATTGTGCTAAAAATTTCTCTTTTCCCTTTTGGTTTGTGTGTTTTTTACAGATAGATAGATTTTTGAATTTAGGAAGGACGCTACACAAAGACAAAACTAAGAATGGCTTAAAGTCAACTTTGATATGCTGCAAACTGTCAATTAGTCCAAGAATTTCTTTGATTCTGAAAAAAAGCTATACAATTTGATATGCTACATGGCTAAAAACAGTGCACCGATTAATGTTGAATGACATGTATGAACATCCAGAAGACATCTAAATATAAACTGCTAATGCTTGACAAGAAATGTGCTTTAATCTTTTGAAATACATATTTATAAATACAAAACAATACAAGAAACAGAAATATTTGTTCAATAATTTTCTTGCAAACTGTTATATGTCACCATATTTCATGAAACTCTAAACTGCAACAACAAATTATCTTACAGGTTCATGTATAAAGACAAGCACCTGTGCTGCCATATTACATTTTAGGAGGTATAACATAATCCTAAGTGATAATATGTTCATGAACAATAATTTAAATAAAGTTCTGATGAAAGAAACTTTAAAGTCTACATCTAGCAGAAATAGAACCTTTTTTAAAACCAAAAAAACACCTTAATATTTGAAACCCCTGCTGGAACTGAAACTCAGGCAAACTGCCAGAGTTAGAAAATATAATTAGACATGAAAAACATAAAAACAATTAAATATGTATCTAGGAAGTACTCCTTTTCAAAAACTCAATAGTTTAGTCTTCTTTAAACTTGGTGTCATATTTGAAAAAAATCAAAATCACTGTGAAGAATCTCTATTACATTAATCTATTTACAAAAATGTAAACCATCATTTAAATAAATATTCTTATAAAATTACTAGCACTTAGAGAAACCCTTCTTTTTTTAAACTAGAAACAATGAAATGTCTAAAAAGTAAAATATTTCGGTAGATTAACATTTATTCTGTAAAAGACACAACTTATGTCAAAGATGAAATATGAATGTATCGTCATTCACTTTTGCACAAAGCCTCAAATAAAATTACCTTGGTACAGGAATTTTATTTAATATATATGGGCGGAATATGTTATCTAAAAATCTACTTTTAACAAAATCTCAGTACACATATTCCGTCTTGTTTAAACTGATAATTAATGAGAACACATTAAAGGTAAACATTATTGAATAGTGAACATGATGAATTAAACCTTAAAACTGAAATACTATGGATATAATGTGCAAGAAATATGTCTCTAAAAAATTCACATATTTCACATGCTGCCCCATTAAAAAAAAATTGGCACCTTAAATTCTAGTATGAATATCTTTCATACAATTTGAAATACAATTAAGTAATAATAGTGAGAAATGTACACCATGATGATTATAACTTGATAATTGATGTCTTTATTTACTGTACTGAATTACTTCTTATCTAATGTTAAAACTTTTCATTAACCCTTTACTCTAACATTAAAGCTGACTTGAAACACTTGAAATATTTCTTTTTTTTTAAATTAAGAAAAATAAACAGGCTAGGGCATAATTTTTTAAAAAATTCAAAATCAAAATTTGGAATCAGAAAAAAAAATCTTTAATCAGACAAAGTTTACTTTTTTGAATACTAACATATTGATAAAATAACTTGCTACTGTGTGTCAAGCCAGCTAGAAAAACATATATACAAATTACACAGAAATATACAGATAACATGCAGAAACATTTACAATGTGCGTATCTCGTTTCCATAAGTGTACCTTTGATATTAAACAGTTTTGTCCCTTTTCATGCTGTTCAACTTTCAAGCATAAATTTAAGTCATCAAATATTAACACCTTCAAGCCAACATGAACATTAACAACCAACTTCAGTAGCACTGTTACATTTATTTACACTTTGAGAACAGAAATTCTAATGGAGACAATCTTTAAGTATCATTATTCATATATATATATATATACATGTACACATTAAGCAAACTAACAATTTTAATATAATCAAGCTACATGTATATTCACTCATTCTCCACAAATTCATAGTTTACATACACTCGGTGTATTAATGTCAACACCATGTGCTTTTATGATGTCTTTTCCAAAATTCATGATTTACATTGTCAAACAATAACAGTTAAACTTCAATACCAAGGTATGTTACCCATAAATCTCTTTGTCCTTTTTGATTTCCCTTTCTCTTCTCTCAATCTCTGCATTCCTCCTTTTGATGAGTTTGATTCTAGCATCCAAGTCACCACTTCCACCTGAAAAGAGGTAAAAAAGAACCTATTACTCCTATAAAATATCATTTATACATACTGACCAATCAGTTCAAGGCTGTTAATTTGACCAATGATTTGTAAACACTCTAGTTCACAAATCAACAAGAGGCCCAGGGGCCACAGCGCTCACCTGAGCACATCAGCTTGGAAAAAGCACATATCAGATCAGAACTGAAAGTTTACTGAGGTGGGGTGGGGGTGGGCTTGAATTTTAACCCCCCATGGGATCATAATTTGAACGAACTAGAATCTACACTACCTGAGGATGATTCCATAAAAATATTACTAATCATGGCTTTGAAATACTTGAAAAGAAGATTTTAAAAGGTTGCCCTATATATTCCTATGTAAAACTTTGATTTTGGTCCCACCCTACCCCTGGGGGTCATGATATGAACAAAATTGAATCTACACTACCTGAGGATGATTCCACATGAGTTTCATCTTTCCTGGCCCAGTGGTTCTAGAGAAGATTTTTAAAGATTTTTCCTATATATTCCTATGTAAAACTTTGATCGGCCATTTTGGCCCCACCCTACCCCCGGGGGTCATGATTTGAACAAACTTGAATCTACACTACCTGAGGATGATTCCATATGAGTTTCATCTTTCCTGGCCAAGTGGTTCTTGAGAATTTTAAAAAAATGCCAATTTTTCTCTAATTCATAATTATCTCCCCTTGGAAAAGGACATGGCCCTTCATTTGAACAAACTTGAGTCCCCTTCACCCAAGGATACTTTGTGGCAAGTTTGGTTGAAATTGGCCCAGCGGATCTTGAGAAGAAGAGGAAAATGTGAAAAGTTTACGACAACAACAACGACAAAGACAGACGACGGACCAATTTTGATCAGAAAAGCTCACTTGAGCCTTAGGCTCAGGTGAGCTAATAACTATTTAGTAATCTGCATTAACAATTAATTTTAATGACCAAACTTATTAATAGCATCAGATAGTGTGTTACGTATACGAGTAGGATAGGTTTAAAACAGTACAAATCTAACAGTGGTGGCAAAATTACAATGGTAATGGTCAAATTTAATCTCTGATCTGTAAGTATGATCTTGCTTCTTTATGAGACTTTATCGATAGGGGATTAATTTCATGGGTTGTAATTTTCACGTTTTTCTCTCATCTGACAAGATCACGGTTTCTTGAATTCGCGGAATTGGTACATAATAAAAGTTACCTCCCTTGTCTATATCCGTTTATCCATACCATAGCTACATGTAAACGATATTAATTATCAGTGTTATGACTTTATTTCACGAACAACGGGGTAGGTTTAAATAAAATGATTAGATTTGATATAAAAAAAAATTGAAGATTAATTAAAACAAGTGCAGTTATCAAAAGTCCTTGACTCTAGACATCAAATGTCTTTCCTATATGCTATTACAATGAGCGCGTGTACACCCTAAGATCTTCGATACAACGCAACGAAAAAGCACTGGACGGTAATAAATGTGTTAATGTTGGAAAAGGTCGACGAAATATCCTTCCATATCCTCAGTAAGTTTTATAGTTATTTAACAGATTTTATAAAACCAAAATGTCGATAAAAACTCAAATGCATTCATGATAATGCAGTAACAAATACACGTGGTAACATTAGTTACGCACGGATAATCAAAACCCATGACCCACGTGTTTTGATTGATGAAACATGTAGCGTTGGCTATTAAAACAGCTTGTTTAACAAATACGGGTTATTATCTGCTGATTTGAATTTAAGTAAAGCGTGATAATTAAATTAATTGAATGACGAGTACTACTCGTAATTACCGGCCGAAATGACCATGTACTGCGCGTACAAGTGTGTAGCCCTATCGTTGTCTATTCTCAAATTTCCAAATAAAACCTGGAAATTATTGAAAATTTATTCACTGTTTCTTGAATTCACGGATTTATTAACACCGTGAATATAGCGAATATTAACACCGCGAGTTATTTTCCCCCTATACAGTATTCTTTGCTAGAATTGTAATGCTTTGCACGTCTTTCATAGAGTTCAAATTTACAACCAAAAGAGATAAACTAAGACAACATCAGGCAAAGATCAAACAATAATTGGAATGGATATTCTGTATCTTTATTGCAGTTAGATGGCAATAAAATTTACCTGAAGCATCTTCTTTGGTACTGATAAAGGCTGCTCTTTTGTGTGAAGATGTTTTCCTCTGCAGTTCAGGAGAGGCCTCCCGCACTGCTCTCTTGTGTGTAGATGTCTTCCTCTGTACTTCAGGGGATACTTCACGCACTGTTCTCTTGCTCTTTTTTACCTTTTTAACATCAACTGGAAGACCAAGGCGAGCATGGACTGACCGTCTTGAAGAGCCTTCCTCAGAAAGACTAGCTTTGTCTTTCACTGCCAAAATGAAATAATTAAGCATATTTTAACTTGCAGTATACACTTTGTCAGCACAGACAAAACAAGAAATCAATGCTTAAATAAAACTGAAATTTGTCACAATCTTGTTCTTATGATGATGTATAAATTAAGTAAAAATTTATAGATCAAATGAATGCTTATGGTAATTGAGATGTCCATGAGTTTTCAATTAGTCAATCATTTCTCAATTGATTGACTAATTGAAAACTCATGGACATCCCAATATATAAAAGCCTTTTTTAAGACAAAGAAAAATTAATGTTTACCTGTGTCATACTGGAATATCACCACTGGACTTGCTTTGCCTTCAGTCTTGGATGATGGTTTCATGCCTTCCTCATTTTCATCTTCCTCCATGTCATCCTCTTTATTTCCTCTGTTGACAGATCGAATTAAATGCCTAGCGTCAGTCTTAGACAGACTGATTTTAGCAACATCACCAGTCTCCTCACTGTCACGAGTTACAATTGTTCTTGAAGACATTTGGCCTTTAGAAACATCAGCTTTTCTGCTGGGTAACACAACACTTGTTTTAAGTCTCAATTTAGATGCTGTGTCATCTCCCTCATCATCACTTCCTTCTATAAATTTTTTTCGCCTGTGCTCCTTCACTTTAGAATCTGTGTTCACCATTGCACTTTCTTGGGATCTTTCCCTTCCCCGTGTTTTTTCAACATCATCTCTTTCTTCTCTTGCTTTTTGCCGCTTCATTTTCTCCTTTCTTCTCTCTTCCTCTTTTTTCCTCTCCTCTTCCTCTTTTTTCTTTCTTTCCTCTTCCTCTTTTTTCCTTCTTTCCTCTCTCTGTGCTCTGTATTCTTCCCTTTCTTTCTCCCGAGCTGCCAGCAATCTTTTCCGCCGCTCAAGCTCTATATCATCCCGATTCCGCTCAGAATTAGCCGATTTTTTGCTCCTCCATGTCTCCTCATCTGATTCACTTTCAGAGTCATCTGTCATTGGATGTCCTCCAACACTTTCATCTGAATCCTCATCGTCACTTGTCTTATTAGACTTCACCGATTCCCTACTTTTGCGTTTATCCACTGTAATTTTGGCACTTCTACTAAGCTCACTTCTGGTCTTTTTGGCACTTTTCTCATGTTTATGGTCCCTGGAGCTTTTTTCCTCCTTTGAATCAGATGATTTTGTCTTTCTAGATCCATTTTCTTCCCCCTTTTCTCTCTTATTTTTGTCTTTTTTCTTAGGTAAGATACCTTTCAAAGATATCGTTTTCTTTTCAGCACCAACCTCTGATGACCTTCCGAATTTTCTTTTCCTGGCCTCAAACAATTCCATGTCCTTTGGGTCTGAAATTTCAGTAGCACTTTTACTTACATATGCCCTTTCACTTGTGCTCCTCCCAACAACTTCCCTGTCACTCACATTTCTCTCACTGACACTTTTGGTAACACTAACTCTTTCACTTACTCGCTTGCCCTGACCAGTAATACTTCTTTCACTAATACTTTTAGAAACACTGATTCTTTCATGAACTGATTTTCTCTGGTCTTTTTCTTTTGCATACTTCCTATCTTCTCCTCTTCTATCATCTCTTTTTGATACATCATACAAATCTTTCACATCCATTTTTCCTCTTTGAGGCTGCCCGGCAATCTCTAACATTTTATCAACAATGCTCGTCTTTGATTTTTCTCTCTGATCACTCTCTTTCCACCTTGGCTCCTGTTTCCACGGAGATGTAGAGTAAGTGTTGGGAGAACGACGTCTGTCCTTTTGGGGAGTTAAGGACCTATTCCTGCTTGAACGTGGAGACCAGTTGTTTCTCCTTGCAGGTGATAGTGACCTGTCTCTTCTTCTTTGAGGTGATAAGGATCGTCTGTACCTGGGAGAAGGAGATCTGCGATAAGAACTTCTCTCACTCACTGGTAATGGTGACCTTGACCTTCTCCTTGGAGATGGGAACCTTCTTAAAGGTGACCTTGACTTAAAAGGTGAATACTGAGATTGTCTTGGTGAAAATGACCTACTTCTAGACCGTCTAAAAGGTTTTCCTTGCCTACTAGGTGAAAATGACCTTGATCGACTTCTGGTCCTTTTTAATGGCCGTCTTTCTCTTCTAGCAGGAGACAAAGATGGACTTCTTGTTCTACTTCTAGATCTCCCTCTCTTTCGTGCCATAGGAGATCTATTCCTCTGTCTAGACAAAGTTGGAGACCTGCTCCCTCGTCTAGGTGTGAGAGATCTGTTCTGTCTACGGTGCCTTGGAGAGTACCTTCTAGGAGAAAAGGATCTGTCCCTGCTTCTTCTGGGTGATGGACTTCTGCTTCGTCTATAAACACCCTTAGGTGTCCTTGACCTTGATCTGCTTGAGTATCTTTGAAATGGAGATAATGGTCTTCTGTAAGGTGAACGTGATCGACTTCTTGAAAATGACTTTTGTCTCTTATATGGAGACGGGGACCTATCATTTGTTCTTCTTCTAGGAGAGTATGACCTACTCCTACTTCTGCCTCTAGGAATTTTTCTTGGGGAAGGTCCTCTAGAGTGACTTCTTGATTTTGATCTTGATCTTGCTGTGTATGGTTTTGGTGACCCTGATCTCTTTCTCAGTGGTGAAGAAGACGGAGAAGTAGATTTAAGAGATAAATTTCTTGAAGTTCCCTGCCTCTCCAGGCTTCTGTCTGCACTTTTGATATCTCCTGACACTGGTGATGATGAAGTCACATTCTTTTGTCTTTGAGAGGGTGATAATGAGGCACTTTTATGAGATCCTCTCGAGTCTTTTCGAGATCTTATCTGGGCAGATCTTGATTCTGAATGTGAACTGTCTTTAGAATGTCTTCCAATTGGTGAACTTGGTCTGGCAGCAGATTGTGAACTACTTTTAGAACACCTACTAGCACGAGAACTTGGTCTTGATTTTGAAGGAGAACTCTCTCGTGAACTAGCCGGGGAGTTTGATCTTGAAGAATTGCTGCTAGTGGACCTCTCAGTTGAGCTTGAGGAATTATCCTCTGTTTGATTCTTGGCAGATTTAGGTGACTCTGAACGCCTTTTCTCTGAAGAGTCAGACCCACGCCTTCTTCTTGTGTGGTCTGGAGAAGGTGACCTTGAATCATTATGTCCGTTTTCAGGGCTATTTTCTGCCTCCTCTACATTCGAGAGACTTTTCTGATTTTCTTTGTCACTGTGATTGTCCTTTTCTTCCTCGTCAGATGAATCCTGGACCTCTGATCCTTCATCTGAGTCGGTGTCTGTGTCATCATATCTTGAAAACTTATCTATATGAGAAAAAAAAGGATTTATTTTATTTTAACCAATAGATGGATAAATACATGCTGGACACAGTATTTCTAGAATACACCCTCTACAACTTTGTTGCCAGGAGTATGTAGAAGAAAAATATAAATGAAACTCAAATATTAAAACAAAGAATTGTAGAAGAAATGTAAAAGTAGAAATATAAATGAAAATCAAATCTTAATAAGATATAAAAATATTCCTGTAACCTTTTGGTCGGCTTGACAGAGAGGATTGACTGTTTTCATCAGAAAGTCCTAAGGATGCCCATTTATCCTGTGGCAGTAACAGCTTTGGCTTGGTTGGTTGACCTGAATCCAGAGGCCCTGTATTTTCAGGTAAGCCTGCCCTGAACTCCTCCTTTTTTGGCTCTTCCTGAGTCAAGACAATCAAACAAGACCTGGGCCCTGACTGAGCATTGCTCCAGCTTCCTCCTCTACCCTTACCACCCCTAAATGGACGTCTATTGCTCCCCCTCCCTCTCACATTGCCCTGGTAGAACTGGTTAGGCTGGGGCAGGGCGGATGGAGGATGATTAAGGGGCTGGTATGTTGAGTAACTTGTACTTTGTTGTGAAGTAACCTGAACATTTGAACAAAAATATATCTTTATACATTTGGCAACTTTGTGAAATAAGCATTTAAACAAAAAATTGTGACATTTGTCTAATATGACACTTACGATTAAAATTAAGAAATATTAAGTTATTTCTTGCTTCCTAGTACAGTGGACCCTCATTTATCCGGACACTTTGGTTCCAAGTTGCGACTAAATTTGTCGGATATGTGACCAAAAAATTGGATATCTGAATCACCAGTTAAACAAGACAAAATAACATTTAAAAATTTCGTTCCGATGAAAAATCATCCGGATACTGAAGCATCCGGATATCTGAGGGTTCACTGTATTTCCCACCATCCTAGGAAATATGAGTATTTACTAGCCTTTTGACAACCCTCTACATACCTGACTAGATGATGGTAGTGACGGGGACTCCTGCTTTATTTGGCTTTCTGAGGAAACATCCTTATTCCTTTTCAAAGAAGCTAAAGCTGCAAGTCTCAGAGCTTCCAAATCATCCTACAAGAAAAAGTACACAATCAGCACATGCAAAAACATTTCTTAGCTCAACTTGAGCCAAAATAAAATTATAGTTTGTTTGGAATTGCCTCCCGCCTCATTGAAATGCCCCCTCCTGAAAAAATTTTATTGACCAAAAGTAGGAAGATATTTTTTTATTAAGGTCTTCCGTTTCCAACGGAAGACCTTCTACTGATTCTGTTGGTAAAGATTATTATTCTTTTTTTTCTTCTACTTCCTAGACGCCAACTTTGAAGCCTCATATCTCACTCATTTCTCAATTGATTTCGCTCAAATTTTCAGAGGTACTAGAAGTTACTAAACTCTAGCAGAATGCTGTCGAAAATTTCAAAAAGTCACTTCCGGTTTTGAGTTATTTCCCTTTAAACGAAAATTTTTAGGCTTTCGTTTCCAGACAAAGGCTCAGAGACGACTAAAGCTGGAACAGAAGTTCTACTGATTTTAGATAATAGAAGGATTGAAGTTGTGCACATCGGTTTTTGTTTTTCGATTTCTCTATTCAAAATGGCGCTATATAGGGGTCAAAAATTAGAAAGCTTAAAAGAGCCAAAAATTACTCATATTTTGCTTTTTATCTTCTAAACTTAAAATATTTTGTTAAAATATATAGAACATAATTTGTGCAGAATTAGAAGATCTTTCAAATGATATCTCAGAAAAAGGGTTGACCCCTAAATTAAGGGATCTAGAGGGGCCAAAAGTTTTTTCCAGATATCTCAAAAAGTATTGAGAATTTGTTATACATCAAAGAAGCAAAGTTGTTGAAAATCTCTGGTAAAATCTACTGATGTCATCAAAATACGTCCTGTGACGTCACTTCGGCCAAACTGGAAGTAGTCCGAAACTGCATATTTCTGCCATTTTTGACATGTTTTGGGGAAATATTTGTCACTGGAAGCATGAAACTTAATTTTCCGTCCGTCAACGTCACTTCCAGTCAAACAGGAAGTAGCAAAAAATGGCTTACTTTTGCAATTTTCAACATAAATTTGGAAGATTTAAATCATTAGAGACGTCATTTCTCTTTTTTTTAAAAATAAAAGTTACTTCCGGTCAAACAGGACGGAAGACGTACTTGTTGCTTTGCAATGAGCTTTGCTCTAGTTTAATCAATTTTTTTGGCCCATTACATGTATTACATGCATCATACAATACACCAGTGATTGGGAAGGGCTTGCGCCACGCGCCATAGTCGCATTGAAGTGAAAAATGGCGCATTAAATCAATCGTCATGGCGCCAAAGTGCGCATTCAATTTTTAGCGATGCTATTTGGAAATATTTTGTGTACTACTTTTTTTCTTGTTTTACTTTCATTTTAAATGCAGTCAATTTAAAACAACAAATCTCATTGGTTGAAACCTGTCAAAAAATACTTCCGGTTAAACGAAGCACTTACATGAGGTACAATACTTCATTCATTTGTATGGTAGGGCTGTTCCCTTTCCAAAACTGTCGTAATTTTAACACAAAATACGGGTCAGTTATATTCTAAGAAAGTTTCTTTAAATTTACTGCATTTCATGCGTTAAAAATCGGATTCGGTTAATTAAAAACGTGTTTTCTCTCATATTTCATATTTGTTAGTCACTTTGTTATTTCTTAAAATGGCCCTTCAGATTATATTGATGGCCCATTCATTTTCGAAATGGCCCATCAAAAATGTTGACAGTTGCGCCATAGTCCCATTGACCATTTTGGCCTTCCCAATCACTGATACACTGAAATATAGTGTCAGATCTATGTAAAATTAGGTTATTTTTGTTGATTGTAGATACTTTTTTTTTTTAAAAATCAGAAAATGTATTTAACTGTTTACTGAGATTTTTATCAAAAATTTAAAATTTATCTTCAATTTAAAAAAAAAACAAACTTCCCTCCCTCCCTCCTGTGTCTGAAACCCTTCAGGCGGCAATTCCAAATAAACAATTTTCTAAAGATGGCCTTGTGTCAGATGTCTCTGATCCTGATACATATATGATACAATTATCCTAATATAATGAGCCTACATAATCGATATGATCTATTTATTGCTGCTATGAGAAAATTCGGACTACTGCACATTCATTCGATAAAATTTTTTCAGCAGTAATTTGGACCCATAATGCATCACTTCGTACACAAAAGCTACAGCAATGTTCTCGCATGAACAAAAACAAAAGTTAAACGAATAATCATGATAATAAACTTGCCTTGATTTCATGAATTTAATATTGCAAAAAAAGTCATGAAAACGGTTCTTCATTAAAACCAGCCCTGTTCAGGCTTCGGTTTGTTAAAGCAACATGCATACGATGTCATGTGTTGTCAGAGTCTTATACGCACCAAATGTTGTGCGGTTTGACGAGCATGATCTAAATGAAAACTGGATAAGTATCTGCGCTCTCCCTAACGGTCGCACTGTCAACATATAATTATCTTGGAATGAATATCCTTATTTTTTTTCTCAGTAGGTTAATATGTATAGAAATCAAGCTATGAAATTATTTAAATTGCTTTCAATATATTGTACTGGATCTGATACTTTTGTAATTTAATTTTTCTAACTTATCTAGAGCATTGCCAATTGATTATACTATAATAAATTCAATCAAATTAAAACGCTTGAACATATTTTAACTCTGCAACTAAACTCCCCAGTGACTACGTTTAAAGCCCGAGAAGAGCTTATGCTAGAGCTAGAATGTTTGAACATACGCATGATAAACAGCAGGTTTATATGTGAAATGGATAAGCAGTTTCAACATCTTTAAAAACTTTATTTCCTCCCTGTATGCAAAATATAAACACTTCATTGTCGACCAAAAAGATTCAACAATGAGTAATGCTTCATACTATGCTTATCGCACTATATAATGTATAAAATATCAAATCAAATGTTTCACCTCATCGTCGGACGCCATCTTGGATAAAAATGAACTCTCGCATGCACGAGATATTAATAAAAATGTTAGAGTTGTGTATTTTTTTTTATATTTTTATTCTTTTATGAGTAAAAATTAGAAAAATAAAGTCTTTGTATATGCTTTTTCTCATTATAATTTTTTTTTATCTATCGTTCTCTAACACGACATTTCATTGGCTAGCAGAAAGAGGAGCCATTTTCAAACTTCGCAGGTGCCCCAAGGAAAACAAGATCTGTTAACGAGTTCATGTTATCCTTAGGTAACATTGCAAATTGTTGCATAGGAGTAAGGTGTGTCGTAAAGACATCCGTTAAGTTAAGAGGAAACCATTTTGATTCATTTCATAAGTAATTATTGTTTTTTAATGACTGACAGTGCTTGATGTTCATTGAAAGTGTAGATTACTAGATTTACTGTAATTTTGCGTGAAAGGAAAATGGGAAACATATAGATAAACAGGGAATGAAACCTGGACCTTTTCATCACTTGTCAGGTGCTCTGCCGCTTGAACTACCTTTGCTGATAATCACATTCCAAACCATTACATTAGCATGATTTTATACATGTAGCATTGAAAAGTGTAAAAATTGGTGTAGTGTATTGACTGTAGCTTGAAAAGGCCTTAAGGGACCAGTAATTCATCTGTTTCTTTAACATTCATATCCCTGCACAAGTTGAGTCCCTAACTTTAGTCTGGTTGGGACCAATATTGCCTAAACACTATAAAACGCAAATGCGAGGCAGCAAGTATGAATGGATTGCCGCAAATAGAATTTAGCACTTGCTTTTTAAAATATATAAGTGTTATAGATGATTCATAGCCAAACTTTAAAGATGCTAATGATAAATACCGGGTAACAACTTACAATAGTTTAATTAAGTCATAAATTGGCACTACTCTCTTGATCCATCCTACAGTTAACGAGTGCGGGTACAGTGACCCTACGACATACATGTAACATGACTTGTACGCAACTGTGTGTTCCGATTTGCATACATTGAACACAAAAGGTTTAATATTTAGAAATCTGTTAGCACACAATAAATTTTAGCTTTCAGGAGCTCTTGTGTCAAAGGCACTAAAATTAGTAGTGCGTCATGTTTTCTGTTTTACAGTACCTGTGGGCTATTTGGGATAATATGTCGATGGTGCAACCATTAGGGCGGGTGCAAATACCTTTTCAGTTTTAATTTAGATCTGTCCCTTCAAACCACACTGACTCAGAACCTTTAATTAATCAGTCCTGAGCGCCGAGTATTGGTGTAAATTTTAAGCCCTTCAGGTGTTTATTGTGACGTCTTTCCTTAAGTGAAAAATTCTAAAATGGGCATAAAACAACAATCAATCAATCGTTCCGCACATATTTGATGATAGTGATATAATTACGTATTGTACTTTTTCAGATTGATTATAACTACCTGACTACTTATATGTCATTGTGGTGCCAGTTCTGATCTACCATGAGTCAGTTCACAGAGCTGCGTGGTTTGTACCACCTTAGGGAAACCATTGGATCAGGTACACACACATGATAACTTGTAGATAACTTTATATTTTAGATTGTTTTGAAATCTTAATGCATGTAAGTATCAGTAAGTATCAAGGTAATTTGTTTCTGGACATCTTGGCAGCAAATTGGTTGAGTAACAGATGTTTAACTTCAATATTTGAAGGAATTCATTATTAAAAGGTGAAGTAATGAGATATGTTTATGTAGCAAAAGCCCGCGACAAACAGTCCATGACTGGAGAAGTGCCCTTCTCTTCACTTGCACCCCTCCATTTTCAGATCCTAGATGAAACACTGTGTTAAACTATTTGAATTATTTAGAAATGTTTAATATATATTTAAAAAAAAAAACCAAAATCTTATTGATGAGTTAAGCTACTACATGTACTGTAATATTTCATATTAACATTTTACAATGTGCTGCTAAAATAAATAAGGGATGTGATTGCAAGTTTCAATTTAAAATGTTCATGTTGAAATGATGCCATGCTTGATTTTTCAGGTGGATTTGCAAAGGTGAAGTTAGCATACCATGCACTCACTGGAGAAAAAGTTGCCATCAAGATCATGGACAAACGATCTCTTGGAGTAAGTGTCTTCTTCAACTTAATAGTCAGTAAACACATGTACATGTTGAATTACCTGTACCTGTTCAAGTCTGTATAAAGCAAAATGTAACTGAATGTGTTAAAAGCATTACGTTTAACAAAATGATAATTATTTTTGTATTCCTAGGAAGATTTACCGAGAGTGAAAACCGAGATAGAAGCCATGAAGGACCTATGTCATCAACACATTTGTAAACTTTACCAAGTGATTGAGACAGAGACCAAGTTTTTCATGATTTTAGAGGTAATTTAAACAAATCAAACTGTTGCCTTGTTTAAAAAACTAAATTCTCAATTTATAAGTCATATTTCTTTGACTTAAATGTTGTCAAGTTTTTGTTTTGATGTTTGATTGAGTAAAATACGGATAAGACTACATTTGTGGAAAAAAAAACTGTTCTCTAATACAAACAAATTATTGTTCAGCCTGACCCTAGCTGTAGAATCAAAACATTTAATCTTTCATTTATTTATGCTTCGCTTTTATTCATTCAGTGTCGCAAATTTTGGATTGTGATATTTCATTTGATATTTTTCAGCATATATTTATATCTAAATAAAAAATTCAATTTTAAAGACAGAAAAGCATCATTACCAAGATAAAGAAGAAATATCTATAATCAAGTGAAGAACGTTTAATGTGCATTTATCAGCTTATTTTGAATAGGCATGTGTATGGATTACATACAAATGCACATTTGTATTGCATGCTTAATGAGACTTTTCTATTTTCTATTTTTGCAGTATTGTCCGGAGGGAGAGCTGTTTGATTACATTGTATCTAAAGACAAGCTGTCAGAGGAAGAGGCCAGGATATTCTTCAGACAAATTGTTTCTGCTGTAGCATACATACACAATCGAGGATATGCCCACCGGGATCTGAAACCAGTAAGTCTGTAGACGGAAAAAACAAGGAGTCTGAATTTTAGTTTAGTATCACCTGCAGCAGATTTATGATTGTTCAGAAGTATTGCTTGTTTTATATACAATGTAATTAAAATCATTATCAAATTTGACAATTGAAGGGCGACATAAGAATCCCCCTTCCTTTCTAACGTTTTATCCTACATATTTTTATGACAATAATTTCAACATTATGTTCTCACCCTAAAATGGTTTTAAAAAAATTGTGAAGTTAGGGAATTTTAATTTCTGTCATTGAAAATATCTACATGACCTTTTTTTTATTCAAAATTTTCACACTTCTAATGCTGCCATTTAATTTTTTTGTAGGAAAATTTGTTATTAGACGAGGATCAGAATTTAAAACTTATCGACTTCGGTTTATGTGCAAAACCTAAGGTAGGCATATACATGTATGTCATTGCTTATTCAGAATGCAAGTTCATATAAAATTTTTATAAAATCATAATTTTAAATATTCCAATGAAATTATATTGTTTTAGAATTAAGTTCAATTTACCCAGTGATCAAATATTAGACTCAAAACAAAAAGTTTTATTTGATAACTAGATGAGATAATATTAGCAGAAAACTAAAAGTACATACACATCTAAATATATGTCCATGTAACTAAAAAGAAAATGTAAAATACTTGTTGGCATCGTTTACAGGGAGGTATGGACAGTCAGCTATACACCTGTTGTGGAAGTCCAGCTTACGCTGCCCCAGAGCTTGTGTCGGGGAGGGAGTATCTGGGATCTGAGGTGAGACAGTGAGGCTTGTCTGAGATCAGGTGCTCAATTCATGTTGGTTGTTAATTAACGAAGCCACAAGCAAGATCTACTGTGTTGAAAATTTCTTTGATCAAAGAAAGAGCTTTGCTTATTTATATGTGCTAGATATTAATTGATCAATTCTTTCTTAAAGGAAACTTATTGCTGCAGAATACTGGAGTTTTGTTTTTGTTTTCAGGCTGATCTGTGGAGTATGGGAATTTTACTGTATGCCTTACTCTGTGGTTATCTTCCCTTTGATGATGATAAAATCCCATCCTTGTATAAAAAGATACAGGTAATGTGAAAAGAAGACTGGTATTGGTTAAAGTTCACATAACATCTTTGAGATTCATTTTCAACTCCAGCTATAACAGCATTGTTGGTTAGGTATCTAAGACCTATAGCATGACTACGCTGTCAATAACACATGTCCCGCCATATTGCCTACTCTACTTTGGATTTAAGAGGAAGTTAAGCATTTAGTTAACTATACAATGTTTCATATAAAAAAAAGAGTTACGTTGTCATCGTAGTCTGTTCCTTGGCAGTTGAATTGTGAATATCTTTCTTAAAATTGGGAGAAATTAACGTTTTTTGGCACTGGTAATGGTAACGTTTGTCGGTACGAGTTATATAAGGGGAAAAAATGCTGGTCATCACTAGTGGTTCACACTTGAAGGGAAATATTCTCCATTTGTTGCATATGCTGAAGCTTTGTTCAAAGCAATATTAGGCTATCTAAATTTAATTCCCTGGTTCTCAGGCCAATTTTCTCCAAAACAGATGCGGGAGGGCGGCATTTTATTTTTCATTTTATTGGCAATAAAGTAGATGAGGGAGGTATTTTTTTAATTTTAATTTCCGAATTTTCTTTAACATAAAGATAATTTTTTTTAATCACAGATATACTTTCCAGATTCTGCTTTATCCATTGCTTAACAGCATGTAAACATCGTAGGTAATGTCCTCGAATGTATTTTCAAACGAAATAGCCAAAATCTCATTGTAAATGGCTACCGGAAGTGATATTTGAATACTAAACTACGAAACAAATGAGGTCGGAAAATGCAATACCAACTTTTTATTTTATGAAACATACAATAAAATCGGCAATGCGGCTACCTCAAAACGGATGCGCGTGGGCCTGAGAACCAAGATTTCAATTTTATATGGCCTTACGTTTTTAAATTCCTGTATGTTATTGTCTGAAAAGAGATTTGAAGTACACAACATGTACATGTACTTGTACTAAGTATAAAATGTGTTTATTTCAGCATGTTTAAAATATATACATTTACATTGTAATAACACTGGAAATACATGCAAATTCGAACATTTTTGAAATGTACAATATATTTCAGAGTGGGAAATATGAGACTCCATCATGGTTGTCAGAGGAAAGTAAATCGCTGATAACCTCAATGTTACAAGTCGACCCTAAAAAACGAGTCACGATACGAAACCTTCTCAACCACTCCTGGCTTATGAGTGAGGTTCAGTGCCCCGTGGAATGGCAAAGTAAATATAAGGTATATTAATGTGAAAAGATTTTTTAAGTGTGTGATGACTGGATTGATTCTTTACAAAATCTTAATTAACTGCTGTTTTAGTGCGTTACTTTGTCATTATCATTCAATAATGGTATTTAACATGTTGAACAGAGGTGCCTTGATGAAGACTGCATTACAGAGTTGGCTGTGCATTATGGAAAGACAAAGAAAGAAATGGAAGCAGCTGTTTCTGAGGTTTAGTGTTGCATATTTATATATAAATAATTGTCTTCATATACTTATTAAAATTATTGACATGTGCAAAGATGTAGACATATTTTAGAAAAATGAGATGGGTGAACATGACGAGAGATAAGCCCATAGCGCAACAAACATGAAGGTGAAAAATTAAATCTCAATTACATCAAAATTTTCCTTAATATTTCATCTAACATTAAAGTATACTTTATGTTAAATCTCTACAACTTGCACAAATCTCATGAAAATTGAAATTATTTACCTATGAAATATTATACACACATGAAAGAGGACAAAACGAGTAATTTTTAGCTCTACTGGTCAGAGACCAGAAGAGCTTATGCGATAGTAATGCGTCCGTCGTCCGTCCGTCTGTCTGTCTGTCTGTCTGTAAACAATTTTTCAAAATGCTACTCCTATTAGAGTTTTGGTCCGATTTCAATATAACTTGGCACACAAGTAGACTACACTAAGATACATAATTCTGTGCATCGGTTTTTGATTTCGATGAACAGTGTTGCCATGGTTACTAAAAACAGAAATTTCTTTGAACTTCTTTCAAAATGCTACTCCTCTTACAATTTTGGTCCGATTTCAATATAACTTGGCACACAAGTAGACTACACTAAGATACATAATTCTATGCATCGGTTTTTGATTTTGATGTATGGTGTTACCATGGTTACTAAAAATAGAAATTTCTGTGAACTTCTTTCAAAATGCTACTCCTCTTACAGTTTTGGTCCGATTTCAATATAACTTGGCACACAAACAGACTACACTAAGATACATAATTCTGTGCATCAGTTTTTGATTTCGATGTATGGTGTTGCCATGGTTACTAAAAATAGAAATTTCTGTGAACTTCTTTCAAAATGCTACTCCTCTTACAGTTTTGGTCCGATTTCAATATAACTTGGCACACAAGTAGACTACACTAAGATACATAATTCTGTGCAACGGTTTTTGATTTCGATGAACAGTGTTGCCATGTTTACTAAAAATAGAAATTTCTGTGAAATTTTATTTTAAATACTACTCGTCCACCAGTTTTGTTTTGATTTCAATATAATGTGGCACACAAGTAGACTACACTAAGATACATAATTCTGTGCATCGGTTTTTGATTTTGATGAACAGTGTTGCCATGGTTGCTAAAAATAGAAATTTCTGTGAAATTCTTTCAAATGCTACTCCTCCTTTAGTTTTGGTCTGATTTTAATATAACTTGGCACACAAGTAGACTACACTAAGATACATAATTCTGTGCATCAGTTTTTATTTTGTTGAGTGTCAAGGATCATTTTTCTATTGATTCCTGTTTTGAAGTCAAGTCACAACTGCTACTTTTCTCTTCCTTTGTTTTAAGTATAAACCAGTAGAGGTACAGTCTCGACAGAGACTTCTGGTTTCACACTATAACACTATTTTTCGATATGAGTGGGTCTTCTCTCCATTTTTTTGAGAGTTAATCCTCAAAGTTTGCATACAAATATACACATTTTGATTTCCAAAATCATGGAGCAAAGACCCACTATACCTTAAAATTATAATTTTATGACATAACTTTCGTATCTTTTCGAGAAATGCTTGAAGTCCCTTAAGTCAAGGGCCATATCACAAACATGATTTAAATGTGACACTTCATCAGGACTTGGCGTAGTGGTTAGCATGCTAGTCGCAATAGAGAATGCAACTGAGGATTTTTATTGCCAGGGTTTTAACCCAATGGATACCACATTATTTTTTTTAATAAAAGAATAAATTTTAATGAAATATTTTTTTGTTTATCTTGACTTCACGAATGATAAGAACTTTACTTCAATACTAAATTAACAATTTGAATATGATTTTTAGCTCACCTGAGCTGAAGGCTCAAGTGAGCTTTTCTGATCACATTTTGTTCGCGTCCGTCCGTCCGTCTGTCTAGCTGTCCGTCCATCCGTCCGTCCGTCTGTAAACTTTTCACATTTTCGACTTCTTCTCAAGAACCAATGGGCCAATTTTAACCAAACTTGGTACAAAACATCCTTGGGTGAAGGGGAGTTTGTTAAAATGAAGGGCCAAGTCCCCTTACAAGGGGAGATAATCAAGAAAAGACAAAAATAGGGTGGGGTCACTAAAAAAATCTTCTTCTCAAGAACCACTGGGCTAGGGAAGCTTAAACTTATGTGGAAGCATTCTTAGGTAGTGTAGATATTAAATTGTTAAAATCATGACCCCCGGGGGTAGGTTGGGGCCACAATAGGGAATCCAAGTTTTACATAGAAATGTATACAACAAATCTTTAAAAATCTTCTTCTCAAGAACGACTGGGCCAGGGAAGCTGAAACTTATGTGGAAGCATCCTTGGGTAGTGTAGATATTAAACTGTAAAAATCATGACCCCTGGGAATAGGGCGGGGCCACAATAGGGAATCCAAATTTTACATAGAAATATATAGAACAAATCTTTAAAAATCTTCTTCTCAAGAACCAGTGGGCCAGGAAAGCTGAAACTTAGTGGAAGCATCTTTAGGTAGTGTAGATATTAAATTGTTAAAATCATGACCCCCGGGAGTAGGGGGTGCCCACAATAGGGAATCCAAGTTTTACATAGAAATATATAGAACAAATCTTTAAAAATCTTCTTCTCAAGAACCACTGGGCTAGGGAAGCTTAAACTTATGTGGAAGCATCCTTGGGTAGTGTAGATATTAAATTGTTAAAATCATGACCCCCGGGTGTAGGGTGGGGCCAATATGGTCGATCAAAGTTTTACATAGGAATATATAGGAAAAATCTTTAAAAATCTTCTTCTCAAGAACCAGTGGGCCAGGAAAGCTGAAACTTATGTGGAAGCATCCTTGGGTAGTGTAGATATTAAATTATCAAAATCATGACCCCCGGGTGTAGAGCGGGGTCACAATAGGGAATCCAAGTTTTACATAGAAATATATAGAACAAATCTTTAAAAATCTTCTTCTCAAGAACCACTGGTCCTGGAAAGCTGAAACTTATGTGGAAGCATCCTTGGGTAGTGTAGATATTAAATTCTGAAATTCATTACCCCTGGGGGTAGGGCAGGGCCACAATAGGGAATCCAAGTTTTACATAGAAATATATAGAACAAATCTTTAAAAATCTTCTTCTCAAGAACCACTGGGCCTGGAAAGCTGAAACTTATGTGGAAGCATCCTGGGGTAGTGTAGATTCTAAAGTTTTAAAATCATAAAAGGGAAGGGGGTAGTGGGGCATGATAGGTATAGCAAAAGTGGTAAAGAACTGCATCACCCAAGTTACTCAGGTGAGCGATGTGGCCCATGGGCCTCTTGTTATATATCTGAAGGTAGTGGGCTTTCTGCACGCTAAGTTCACCCATCTCCTTTAGTAATAAATCCAATTTCTGTATTCTAATGTCTGAATAGGTTTTGCTTTGTTTTGTAGTTTAAGTTTGATTACCTAACAGCCACATACTTCCTCCTTCTTGAAAAGAAAATGAAAGGACGACCTGTCAGACTTCTAAATAAAGTCAGGCATGATGGATCAAGCCGGGTAACGCACATTTTATTGCTGACCACCATACCTTCATTTTAGTGATTTTAGTTCAAATGGTATATGATCTAACCTTTCTGTAATTTTTTTTATGATTTAGGAAAAGAGAAGTCACAGTGCGGATGATGCAGCCTGTTATGAACTTGTGTATTCGCCAAGACTGGCAGCATCAGAAAGAATAGAATCTCCTGTGAACCACAGCAACAGAAAAGACCTCGGGCCCCGCCCCACAACCTACGGGGGCTGTGAGGACAGGGGAAGAATTAGAGCCCGAGAGAGACTTCCATTCTCATCTAAAGAGGAACAGGAAAATGAGAAAAACTCTGTTATTTCTAGACAGAAGAGTAAAGATGACAAAGAAAACTTTGCTGTTCCTCTGACTCCAGGTATAAAGACTCCGAAACCAAAAACTGCAAAGACGCCTTATCAACAGCTGCTGATACCACCATCTAAACCTAGGTCACCTCTAATGGCCAAACAGTTAATACCCACATCACTTGATGATACATGTACGTACAAGCAACTGATTTTTTTTATTTACTGTATATATATAACTGAAAATAATAGTGAAGATCATAATATCTTGGACTTGCTCCATAAAATGTTATTTTGTTCTATATATTGTAAAACAGATATATTAATAGACTGAACAATTTAATATAGATGTCAGATTTGAAATGCTAGGTTCTGTTTCCTGACAAAAAATATGATTATTTCTCTAAGAACTGATTATTTATTTTTCAGTATCCCCAGGTAAAGCAGACAGTTCAGTAATAAATACAACCCTTTCTCCCTCTCGATCTTATGATTCTCAGCTCAATAGACTACCAGAGCAACTAACACCACTTAGTGCAAACAAAAGGTTTGTTTTTCTTCTTCTAGTATCTGTGGTAGATTTTTAAACACAACAATTAAATTTTATTTTCAAATGTACTTTGTTATACCAGGAGTTCAAAATTTTTTTTGTCATGGTCAAGTCCAGGACTTAAAGAGTAAATTTTAGGCAAGTCCGAGGAAGAAATTTCAGAGTCCATATTTACCTATATACATCATTAAATTTATGTTACTTGTAATTTATTTTCATTTGTTGCATTGAATGAACAAAGACTATATGTATTAAAATATGTTTTAATTTTTATTTTACCTCCATAAACTGTCATATAGTCATACATGAGTATTTCAACACATACCAGACTGATAGATTTGTACATTACAATAACTTTTTTCACTATTGAATAAACCATCTGTTACAATAAATAAAAATTAGAATGTGCTGTAAGTCACAGCTAAAACCGAAATTTAACAAACTCATTGCCGTTTGTTATATAGGAGGAAACATGAGAAATTTAAAAGCAAAGTCTAATCGCAACGGAAAATAAAAAGACGGATTGTATTATTAAACGTTATTGTTTTGTGGGTATTTTAACGCCAACAAACTCACCTTTTTACTTAACACATTTGAGAATTTGCTTTACTTTTAGCTTTACGATCATTTTTTTAACTTATAAAAAAAGATAAACAAGAAACATAGGATGAATTGAAGCTGATCCGGAATTTGTTAAGTAAAAAATACACTTTGTAAGGCAAGAATGATGCTGGTTTCCATTTCCAATTTTCCAGTATCATTCACTTTGACTTACAATTAAACACAATGTATTTGATTTTTTTCTGCTTTTTTGCTGCTATGCAAGCTTTCATCTTTCAACTGGAAGGGCTAGTTTATTTGAAGTTAAAGGAATATTATTCGGTAGAATAATGAATTGAAGCTGAAAGTAAAAAATACATTTACATAACCATGGATAATAATCAAAAATATCTGAATTAAAAAAAAAATATTAAGAAATGACAATCATTCTTTTTGTAACCATCTCTGTTAGAATTTTAAAACTAAAATCTCCAAGATTTGACTGATATCTAAAAATCACCCATTTCAATTTGGTGAATTTGAAATATAACTTATTTCTGAAAATTTTGGCTAGTGGCGTTGAATAAATTTAAAGAAACCATATCATGAGCTTCAGTAGCTTGGCTTGGCAATTACAGGGCCACCAAGGTCAAAGGTCATGAAGGTTTACACTTCCATAAATTGTGAAATTTTAGAAAACGTGTGATAAACTCTAATAGGGCTGCCTCTGCTGACGGACTAGAAGGCGATTTCACCCCCAAATCCAGGAAAGCCTCGGTGTTCGGAAGTTTAGAGAGGATGTTTAATATGCTGACCCCCAAAAAACAGAACAAGTCAACTTCTGATGGCCCTAGGAAAGTCAAGGTTTGTCTCATGTCTTCTGTCCTCAACATTTATATGTTTTAGTCATTAAAAGTTAACTGAGTTTTGCAGGCAGCTGTTGATGAAGATGTATTTAAAGTTCAAGTGAAATGTGATGCTCACATCTGATAAAAAAAGAATACAGTATGCAATATTTTATTGCTTTCTTTGTGAAAAGATTAGAATTTTTTTCCCTCCAAATGATTTTTTTGTTGTTGTATATTTTAGGCTTTACACAACATATTCCGAACAAATGAAACCAATTCTGAGTTTGTGTTAGGAAGACTAAAGGAGGTGGTGGAGGAGAAATGTATACCCTACAAACAGAGCGAGTAAGTTATAAATACTCTGGGGATCATAATTTTTTAGAAATTGATGTTGACCTTGTAGCTTGACCTATTAATCTTTTGAAAGACTATTACTGTGATCCTGAGATGCCACATGAGGGGCATCTGTGTTTACAAACATCTAATTTTTTTAATTTCAAATTTTACTGTTATTGTACTAAATTTTTATCATAATAGCAGAAAAATTATATGATATGAAAAAATTTATTTCAGTTACACACTTCGCTGCACAGTGATGAGTGACTGGTCCCGCGTACAACTGGCCTTTGACCTTGAGATCTGTACTTTACCCAAGGTTCCTTACATAGGAATCTGTAGGAAGAGGGTAAAAGGAGACACCTGGCATTATAAGAAGCTCTGTGAAGATATACTAGCTTCCTGTAAACTGTAAGTCTTATCCTGGTAAGTTTCCTGCAAGGTGGGCAGAATTTTATTCCTAAGCATGGGTGGTAGATAACTGAACAGATTGAACTAACAGGGTCATAGGTAAATGTTAATTAACAGACCTAATCAGCGTTTTGGTGGGGTGATATTACTTATTGGGATAGGATTTTCTATTATGAATTTTTAACAGTTGTTTAATTTGGTTGATTAATATCCTTTGATCTGTTTGTGTAGATTGCAAGATCTCAAGAAGATGAACATGAACAATTTTATTTTTTTTTTCTTCTAATTTCTCTATTCTTTACTCCTTTTTATACACCCGTCTTAAGACGGGACGTATTATGTTATAGGCTTCGTGTCCGTCTGTCCGTCTGTCCATTCCTGTCCGGCTCATAACTTGAATACTATTAGGCCTAGGATTATCAAACTTTGTCAACTCATACTTCTTGGGTAGAAGGTGTGTCGCGCACAAAAAGTAGGTCGCTCTGACCTTTAATAAAGATGCTATAGCCAAATATGGAAAAATCCTGTCCGGCTCATAACTAGAAAACTATTAGACCTAGAGCTTTCAAACTTGGCAAAAGTATACATCTAAAGTAGAAGGTGTGTCGCGGCCTAATTCAAGGTCACTGTGACCTTAAATTATAGTGAATTTTTTTAAAAAACTAAGTCTTTTAAATTCTAAATTTCATAATCCTAAAAAATGTAAAAATATAGTTGTATGCTTATTAAAAAACGTTAAATTAAGTAAAAACTTGTTTTTTCATTATATACTATACAGCAATCTGTAACAAATGTTTATGCTTTGAGAGGAATTCAGTTTGTCCCATGGGCTTAATTATCAAGCACTGGTCAAGAAGAATTTTGATAGCAGAAATTTGCATGTCAAATTAGAGAGAAATTAATGAGTTTATTGTCAGGAGCTAAGAGCACCTCTAGATCTGATGCAGATGTTATCTTAATTCATCTCTTAGGAGTTGGGCAAAAAGAAATGGCCTCATAGTTGCTTGTGCTAATTAAGAGTTCTTGATGGCTAGTCCAGATAAAGATCTTTCAATAGGTGTAATGAAATTAAAACGAATTGATGTTTTAGTGTATGATTAAAACTAAATTAGTATTGTATAATATGATTAAAACTAATTATATATGTGTTCATTTAAAAAAAATATATATATATTTCAATTTTTATATATTTCGACAACGATGCTATAGCAAAATATGGAAAAATCCTGTCCGGCTCATAACTAGAAAACTATTAGACCTAGAGCTTTCAAACTTAGCAAAAGTATACATCTAAAGTAGAAGGTGTGTCGCGGCCTATTTCAAGGTCACTGTGACCTTTAATTAAAATGAATTTTTTTAAAAACTATGTCTTTTAAATTCTAAATTTCATAATCCTAAAAAATGTAAAAATATAGTTGTATCCTTATTAAAAAACATTAAATTAAGTAAAAACTTATTTTTTCATTATATACTTTACAGCAATCTGTAACAAATGTTTATGCTTTGAGAGGAATTCAGTTTGTCCCATGGGCTTAATTATCAAGCACTGCAAGAAGAATTTTGATAGCAGTAATTTGCATGTCAAATTAGAGAGAAATTAATGAGTTTATTGTCAGGAGCTAAGAGCACCTCTAGATCTGGTGCAGCAGTTATCTTAATTTATCTCTTGGGAGTTGGGCAAAAAGAAATTGCCTCATAGTTGTTGTGTTAATTAAGAGTTCTTGATGGCTAGTCCAGATAAAAATCTTTCAATTGGTGTAATTAATTAAAACAAATTGATGTTTTAGTGTATGATTAAAACTAAACTAGTACTGTACAATATGATCAAAACTAATTATACATGTGTTAATTGAAAAAAAAAAATTATATTTCAATTTTTATATATTTGCTACAAATTGCAGTCATGTCTCACTAGTATTATTTGTTATAATCAATCCTTACACTGTAAGTCTCTTAGAGATGTATAATCATGATAATAAGAAATGGAAAATAGATAATTGAAATCTGTGTCAATCTGTTAATCATGGCTACCTGATTTTCTTGCATCCTAACCAATTTATGATTATTGAACAATATTTGACGGGCGTATCATGCTGTGGCGGGGCACTTTATTCCTAGATATTGAACTACTAATATGTATCACAATATACATGTATGCAATTATCACCTGCAGACATTTGCTGATCATTCATCATTTTTATAGTTATGAAATGTATATATTTGAAATATACTGTGGTTTTTATTTTTCAGGAAATAAAACTTGGTTGTGATTAATCTCAGTTCTCTACAAAGTGGGAAACAGATAGGACCCAAGGGAAGGAACGGCAGGAATTAAGATCCGTCATTACTGTGATTTTATACTGTGAATGCTTTCTGCAAAACGGTGCTTATGGAATATTTTATTAAATTTGATCAAAATTGTAATTTGATACTCACATTAAAACTAATGTAGAAAAATCATATTTAGGTTTTATGTATGAAAGATTATTGGTATTGTGAATGATATTTACCTCATTTTATTTCAATCATATTTTTAGTTCATTTGAACTGTAAGCTCAAGTGACGATTTCTAATCACCTGTTGTCCATCCGTCTAATGTCTGTAAAATTTTTACATTTTCTATTTATCAAGAACCCAGGGCCAATTTCAATCAAACAAAGCACAAAGTAGTTTTGGGTTAACAAGATAAACCATATTTCTTTGGTTATCTCGTAGAGTTTGAGTGGGACTACAGTTATTATGATCACAACTCTTTCGATTATCTAAAGATGAACAGCAGGGCTAAAGTTATTCAGGTGAGCATTGTGGCTTATTGACCTCTTGTTTATTTACCCTGTCAAGAAATACAGACTGTATGACTTATGTAATATATTACTCCAACATGTATGTGCACCACATAACTTACGTAATATATGTTTTCATTAAAGTGCTATTATTATAAGGAAAGTTTTAGATTGGTATCAGTACATAACAAGTACAGAACTTTAAAAAATTGTAGAAAGCTATTGTATATTTCCTAAAATATTCTTTTGCAAAAAAACTTTGGAACTATTATTTTTATGTAAACAATGTTGCATCACTACTAATACAGCAACTTCATGTACAACTCTTTTAGGGCTCTCCAATGTCTGTTCAACATAAAAGATATTTCAAATTATGTTTTATTTATCTTTTTTAAAAGTAGAATTGTGTCAGATATTTTACAATTAGTCTACTTTTTATTAAAATTTAATTTTTAATGTTATCCTGTAAATACATACTACCATTATATTGTAGATAAACATGCTCTCTCACTCCCTTCCTCTCCCCTCCTTTTTTTTTTGTATATAATATTTCATTGTCTTATATATTTTTTTCCTATGAGCTTTCACCAAATGGCAAATGCACACACACAGTCACACACACACACACACAATAGCAATATTTCCTATGTATCACTACACTGTCAGATCTGTATGTGTACTTAACAGTGTTGTCATGTTACAGATAATGATACTGATTTATTGTTCAAGGAAGGAGTACTTTATTCTTAAAATTTTTTATGAAGAATCAGGAATAAAAAGTTACCTGAGTAATGTTCTTCTTCTTGTCACTGCCTATTTTACAGGTATATGTACTTACTCATAAGAAATTTAAAATATTGACATTAAATGGAAGGTCTCATAAAAACAACCATTTCAGCTTACTTTCAGAGAATTGATGCAAGGGCATATTTATACCTTTTATACCCCCCCCCCCCCCGCAAACGAAATTTAGGGGGGGTATATTGGAATCACCATGTCCGTCTGTCTGTAGACGAGATTTTGTCCGGACCATTACTCAGAAACTATTGGTAGGATTTGTCTGAATATTTGTACACATTATTCACCATATGAAGGTGTGCACCTGGTATTTTCATCTTAATTGTATGATTATTTTGAATTTTACAGGTGTGTTTTTTTTCTCATTTTTATTTTGTGGTTATGTACAGATCGTTTCTCAGAAACTATTGCAAGGGTTTTTCTGAAAATTTGTACACTTATTATTGACCATATATGAAGGTGTGCACCTGGAATTTTCAACTTTATTTGTTCATTTTTCTGGATTTTACAGGTTTTATTTTTTATTTTAATTGACTTGTTCATTTTTGTTGAGCGCGAAAGACAAGTAAAAACAGCGTATTTCTTTATATTTTGAACGACTTTGACCAAAATTTCCAGGTCAAAGTTGAAAACTCTAATGCAGATAGTCCCTTGTCTCATTGGTGATGGTTTGGTATCTACACGGTTTAGGAGAAAAAGTCATAACCTTTTATTGAGGAATAGGTTTTAATTCCCTGGGGTGTCAAAGTTCAAATATGCAGGGCCAACTGTAAAGATGGAAAGACCTATTAAAAATAATACATCGTTCAAAAACACGTGGAGGGGGTATTTCCTAAGTGTGTATAAATTACTCTCATTGTCATTTTTACCAGGAGAGGTTGGGATCTAAGGTAAATTTTTCCCTGCCTATTCCTGTAAACCATGACTAACCAGTAAGCATAATTTTTCAGGATACCAGAAATTAGTTTTTGGTGTAGTGGGAAAAGCCAGGTGAACTTTTGACCTAACAATCAATAGCTGCCATTACCTTTACCATGATGTTCAAATGTACGAGGTTTAATGACAATCAGAAGTATTGATGTTAATCAAATAATAATGGGTTTCAAGACATTAGTCCGTAATAATTTGAATAGAAAAACCGGGTTTACATTGTTTTAATTGTCGCTCAAGTTACAATTAGAGTTTATCAAATGCATTTATTTATATTGGTAATCAAATGTATTTCAATCTCCATTTTCCTGAAGATGTGGAATACAAGTATATAAATTTTTCATTCTAATCAAATATAAAAACGCGTCAATTATAGTTAACAAAACTGATATTTTGTGTTGATATATAGTTTATGAGTAAATGGAATGTGTCAAAAGTACTGCACAGCATTGTCTCTAAGACAGATGTTTCATTAAAATCTAATATCGCGACAAATTACTTTTGTGCAAATGCGCTTACTTCATTTTCATAAATTATTTTTGTTGTAAGGAAAATGTAGCATAATTAATTCAATTTTACATGTATAAAGACTGCATAATGAATTTGAATTATAATTATTGATAAAAACGTAACAGATAATCATGCATCAAAAAGTACTCTAAAATTCTGAAAACCTGAAATTTTTCAATATCAATAAAAAGATCTCGGAGGGACGTTAAACAGACAAACAAACAATCTTCTTTGGGTGAGATTCATAAGACTGTGAATATTACATACATGGCCGTTGGGACCGCAGGGGGGGGGGGGGTGCCCCCAATAATTTTACCGATATAGAATACTATAGAAAACAAGAGATGTTTATAAAAGACTTATTGTATACCAAATTTTATCTCAATCTGTGCAACTTGTGTGAAGATGAAATGAACGGAAACTGCAAATAATTGGAATTTTTCCAAGTCTAGGGGCATGTCTCTGTCAAAAAAGGCTCGATCGAACCCAAAACAAAACTTGACCTAGTCCTAGATATTCTTATAATTAATCTGTACATCAAATTTCATTTTAAAATATGTGCAACCTCTGCAAAGAAAATGAACGGAAACTGACGGTGGACCGACGGAGTACCGACCGACAGACAGCAGCAAAGCAATTACCTTCCCTTCTTCGAAGGATGGCATAACTTTAAGCTACTACACGCTTATGCCCCCTCTATAAAAGCGTCTTATGATTTTTTTGCATGGATTGCAAGGATTTTTTGGTAGTTGATAGTGCCCCCAACTTAAAATGTTTTGCTGTGCTCCCCAAACCAGACTTGTCGAAATCCGTCGGTCCTGTCGGCAAGGCCGGTAAAAATTTGTCTGGACCGATAACATTTAAGAAATCGTCGGACCAGATGACCGTTTGAAAAAAATTGAGCGTATTGCAAACTAAAATTGCTTCGCTGCAGAACTCTATAGCTCTCCGATTCTAGCTATCCGCTGTTTCTCGATTTATTTCTCCATGTTTTTAAAACTGTCATCTCAAAGTATTGCTAACTGTGTGTTCCTAATATATTCTTTCACTGTTTGCACAACAACACATTCCTTACAATTATCATTAATAGCCGTCCTAGCCCTGAAATTAAGATCATTGAAAATTTTACCTACTAGTATTTATACTGCCATTCGGTTTGCAGGATAATTTGGTCCAATGCGATTCGAACAGATGTCAACTACGGGAGTGCTTAAGATAGAAGAGTAAAGAACTATTTTAAATCTAACTTTTTTGGAATTAAAGTAAAAAATTTGAAGATTTAATCTAGAATCGAGCGCACATTTTTGTGCGCAATGAATACACAGATTTTTCAATGGGTGGCACTGTAGCTCTCCGGTCTGTCAATATCTTTTTTTTCCGGAGAGCTACAGTTCTGCAGCTAGTCCTTCGGATGAGACCATATAAACCGAGGCCCCGCGTGTGTCGCAGTAGGTGCTGGCACGAAAAAGATCCCTTACTGCTCATTAGCCCTAATTAGTGCCGAGCATAAATTTATTACAATTTGCAGCTGCATTTACAAGTGGCTGTGGTGTCTTCGTTTGAGTGAAAAAATTTCGAAAGGGGAGTTCAACAACATACAAACATATAAACCTTACTTTCAAAACTGTAGCTAGAACATGCAAAGTATTCTGGATGTTCTTGATAGAATCGAAGTTACACAATGAGTAAAAAACTGAAAAATCATGTGTTTCTTTGAAGATATACGTATGTATCATAAAGCAAATGTTTTTAATTTATGAATATTCTGAGCATAGCAAAGATGCGACAAATAAGCTGCACTGTAAATCAAGAAAATATACGTACCGTTTCGTTGTTATCGAGCATGTCAAGGTCACGCAACTTTTGCGTAAAAATGTGATTTTGAACATGTTTTATTGTAATATAATTACAAAGGGATTGAGCACAAGTTCTGAAAACTTATAACGCCCTCTCCCTATACATGTAAATTACACATTTTTATTGTCACAGTTAAACATGCTATATGATAAAGTATTCAGTATTTGTAAACAAATTGATGCATTTTGCATATACCTGGTACGTATAAATATATAAAAAGTTGAACAAATTCACATATTAATATTGGTACAGTATTTAACAAGGAAATCTACCAGAATCCTTAATAAATGTGTGAACAAAAGAAGAGAGACGTTCATTCTCTGCAGCATTCAGTGAACCAACCCCCATAATAAGACATGTGTATCTAGTATGTGGATTTTATCAAATTGTAAAAAAAAATATGTAAAAATGTAACCAACAATTGAAGCATGCAAAGGAGAAAAATATGGTTTAATAATCTTTTTGAAGAATGTATCAAAATTCTTGGTCTACTGACATTCACTATTTGGTACGACACCTTGGTAACGTTTTCAGTTTTTCTGTGCACGCGTGCAATAAAGAGGAAAAGTAATATTTTTGTGTAGGGCCATACAATTTTTTCTCTCCATTAAATTAGACTGTCTATAATCTGTTATTTTCTGAAACCCAATTTTAATTTTAAACCTTATTGCATTCTCTCCTCACCATTGTATTAACCCAATATCAACGGTTTTTTCAACTAAAAATCAACCTCATTTCAACCAATTATCAACGCGTCTATTTAACATTGATATCTGACATTGAAACACCGTTGTAGTTCAACGCCTCAACTTTCATATGCAACCAAAATTCAACTTCTGTTCAACGTTGTTCAGTCTTGCTAATAAAGATTACCCCCCTAGGGTGAAAATGAAAATACCGAAATCTTATTTCACATGAACAGTACACCACATTTCATCTTCGAAAAGGTGATTTGGCTACTGCTTAAAGTGTAAGAAGTGTATAGGGGACCAGGATTTAAAGCTGAACACGATTCGTAAAAGGAATAAGTCCGCCATTTTTGCTCCCGATTCTCGCTACTCTGCATACCCCTATAAATAGAGCAAGACTTGGTCACTGTTTAGTGTAATCAGTCGACACCGGAGCAGACGGACGTATACTATGCAGCACTTGGTAGCGAGAATAGTTCGTAAAACTTCGTCTAATGCAGGAAAGAAAGATACCAAATAAATTTACAATTATAGTAGTGCAGTATACAAACAACAAAGATAAATGTAACTGCAATAAAATGTAAAGAAAGGTAATGCAAGATAACCAGCACGAACACGGTCGCCATTCCACGCCGATACTCGTGACAATAAAGCAGTCAGGTGTAACGAACTCGAGTGATCTAAATAAAACATCTCGTGTTGTTTAGTGTTTGTATAAATATGGCGGGAAAACAGTATATTTCCTGTATTTTTTTTTTGGTCTAATCAGGACAAACAACTGATTAACAAACAATATCAAATACTGAATAGCAGATAATTTTATACAAGACCTCAAAGCTGAATTGATTGTTTAACAAAATGTATTTTTTTTTACAGTTATAACATGTATTTTGTAGATTATTTATCCTTGCAATATTATTTAACAAGTCAATACCTCCTCTTGTTAAATTAAAAAAGTAGAATAAGAATGTCTTCACATACATACATGTCAATAGTATTAAATATAATAGTGACGTGCCATCGTGTTTGAAAGGGGGGGACAAGCCAGAGAAAAAAAAACAACTTCTATTTACTTGGAGGAAGGGGATGTAGGTCCCACTTCCTACAGTACCAAATGTTATTCATACAAAACTAGACCCGTGATTGGCTTTATTGTAACAAAAAGAGGGAGGCTGTCGGTGGTCTTTCAATGAAGATTTTTCAAACGTAAAGAGATGCTTGGAAAAAGAAGTGTGGGGAGCGCTTCCATCAGCTGCTGCGTGCTTGTATTCTCTCTCCCCCCCCGGTAACATTTTGGACGGGGTATAATTGGTCAGAAATGTACCGTAGCTGACATTTTTCATTTATATAGTGCAAGTCATAGGATGTGAGAGACAAATACTTTTACAAAAATGTGACGTCGGTTGGAAAGAAAGCTTGAGCTAATGTGTTTTTCATCGTCTTACATGGCTGTGGATGTTAATTTTGACTTTGTAAAAATAATGTTCAATATTTCAACTAAACGCGTGAAAATGTTCGATAATTATTACGATAGTAATTAAAGGCTGAAAAGGTATTTCTATATACTTGTAACATTTATTGTAAACAAAGAACCAGTTGGTTCTGGGGACCCGACCTCCATATTTCTAAGATTTCATTGTACAATGTAAATCATTCTATATCTTTTCAAGAAGAATAAAATTGCAGAATTAATTTTGGTCTTAGGTGTAAGTTCTTTTGTAAACGGGCCCCCTGATTTTAAAATTGTCTATTAGATTCATATTGATTCACTAAAATTATTTTTTTTTTAGATTTATCAATTGAAAAATAGACATGTCTTGTTAATTACTTTACACATAACATGTCGTGTTAATTACTTTATGAAGTTAAATGATTAATATCAATAATTTAGTTTTAAGATAATTACAGGATCAAATGCGAGAGCAGTTTCAGTTAATCCAGTCAATCTAACTCAAAAACACCCAAACTTCAAACAAATTGCAACAGAAATGATTCCAGTGGAATTTTGTTATTAATAATGTGCCGTTTGATATATCAAAACTCTAGAAAAAATATTTTTTTTTCCGATTACCAAAAACCCAATATTTGTTCGAAAATGCGAATAAATCTCCTTTTGATCAGACATTCTATTTATGCATAAAAATAGTTTTGCTATTTGGAATATGGTCTTCAAATTTTTTGACAGTCGATCACGCAGGAATGCGTCTGCAAACTGAAAGCGGTGATTATTTCATTAGTTGCTATGGACCCCTGTTCCCATGGCAACAGAAATAATAAAAAATCAAACCTTTCCAATTCTTTAGTACGGTTTCATGCAGGGACAAAATATATAGCTATATTAGGAATGAATTAGTATAGCATTAATTTGTTAGTGAGGACCTAAATTAATTTTTAAAAAGTTATACGGGATAATGTAAGCGCAGACATCCGAATTTTTAAACAAACACTGACATATTTATGCAGAAACTGTTTTCGCATTAACAATGCGACTTCACTTCCCGCCATTTTTTTTACCTGTTACTCCAGGTAAACTGAGGAGTATACTCGCGTAACACGGGTTGATCACCCGTGTCGAAGATAGGTTGTTTTATTTACAACTCTAGTGACTCGTGTAACCCGTGTCGCTTAATCGAATATACCCGTAGATGATATCGAAAATGGCGTATGCCTATTTACGAGTCGTGTTCAGCTTTAAAGGAGGAAAAAAAATTAATTTAATTTTTTTTTTCCTCCGGGTTTAAACATTTTAACACATCTGAAAGGCATAATCATCATCTTCCGAAAGATGTTTATGTTACCGCATAAAATGTAGAAGTTCAAGGGACCAGGGTCTTTTTGTAAATAAATAAAAAAAACTCATTTGTTGAACCTCATGAGACTCCAGGATTAAAATGAAAATTCCGAAACCTTATTTCACATCTACAGAGCACCACCAATCGGCATAAAATAGATGATTTGCGTTCACTATATAAAATGTAGAAGGAGTTCAGGGAACCAGGATTTTGTAGAAAAACATCATTGTTGACCCCCGTTTAGCCGAAATTGGTCCCAAGGATAAATATGGAAATTCCAGAATCTTATCACAGGAAAATATCTATCATATTCCAAAAAGATTAACTGTCTACTGCTTAAAATAAAGGAGGATTTTGAGGAGGAAGAGAGTGTGACAGACGGACGGACCAGTGTAACAACAATATATCTGAACTTTATTTTTTGAAAGTGCGGGTATAACAATACTTTGTCTAGAATCCTTTGAATAAGAAGCCTTAGAAGGTATGAAATTCAATGTTTTGTATAGCAGTGCTTAAAAAAATCATAGCATGTACGCTATAAATATGCCGAGAATATACTCGTCATTTCATTGCATTGACAGAATATTTAACTAAAACATTTCAGCCCAAGAATTGAAAGATTGCTGCCTATAAGTACTAGTTAGGAAAGAAATACTAATAAAAGGATAATCCTCGAACAAAGTGAGGATTGAATTAAAAAGACTAGTGAAGAGTATCGGTAGCTGGTACCTGTCAAGGATTAAATGTTTTCCAACTTCTGCGAAGCAGCTTGATACTTTCCCCGAATTTTGAAAATAGCAGTTGCAATGACGTAAATTGCATCGTTGTTCCTGATGCATTGGTGAATTGTGACCACCTTTATGCATTCTAATTTTTAAGTTTTACGTCAGGAAAATAAAAGAGTGACCGTATTCTAATTACTAAGTATCGCCATAGTAAATTATGCTGACTTCAAAATCTTAATGAAATCAATTGTTTGAAAGACGCAAAAATGAATTATTTATAACGTATGTATGATAACTGAATTTGACATTGATTAGTTAATACAATGAAATAGATGGATTCCACCGTACACATTCACATTTTATTATGCGACTCTATTAATTGATTTTCATCGTATTGATCCTTGCATACTTCTACCTCATTTCACCTTTTAGATTCAAGGACGCCTTAGCTTTTTTTGTCAAAAATGTAACGAAGTACATTAATGAAACCACAAAAAGTGTTGTCTACAGTTTTTGTGTGTATATTCATAGTTTGAGACGATTAGTTATGAAGTGCCTCTTTCTTAAGCGATCGTTCAGCCGTGAATCGTCGACCCAACTTACGCCTGTTTAAAAAGCAAATATTGTAAAGAGCTGAACCTAGGAGTGTGGAAGAGGCCGGTTTTGTTCTTAACAGCAGAATGTAACTTCCTAGTCTGTTGGTCTGTCTTCTTCGGTCACAAAATTTCGGATTTCTCAAGGATCGGACGCAAAAATGGACTTTCCCTCTGTTTCTGGCATATTTTTATGCCTTCTGATCACTTTGCCAGGTAAGTTTCTTTTTGCCTCCTTTCCCTGTGTAGTCGTGTCAATACCTATGGTGTAACTTTTTGACCCTTATAAGCATTTTAAAATTTAAAGTCAGTCTTTAATTGTATACAAACAATTTGATAATCAGCTTATAATCAACAAGTCTTAGTTAAAAATTCAGTATTAAAAGTTCATATGAAATAGGGTGGGGCCAGGAACCTCTGATTTTTGTCTATTTATATCATATGATTAAATCACCATTGGTGGTTTTCCTCTTTTCCTCTAAGACTATTATTTATAGAATAATTCTGCATAGCTCTGTCTGGATTCCCAATTACGACAAAACGTAGTGTAAGCTGATCCAATGAATGCTCCACTTGTCTTCAAAAGAAAGGAACTTTACGGTATTCAAAAGGGGTACACATATTGCAATTCATGTTTATTTTGGAGGCGTTAACAATATCAGCGAAAATATTTGATATGTAAATGAACGGTTCCATGCATGATTGCAAGACTGATCAAGAAGTGATGTGGACTTTTAAAGAAGACCAATAGACCAAAAGGTCAAAACATTGAAAAAAGTATTTAATATGTGAACCGACCAAGGTGCAAAAATTAAAAGCTGAGGGTGGATTTAAGATCTTTAAAGATTAAGAAGCATTGCATTGAATTTCTGTCTATGTATGGTGTAACACTTTATTATCCACCCCTATTTGACACACAAACACAAAAGAACACAATGTGGTCTACTAAGCCGTGTTGTATAATGTTGGTTTTGATTCTGTCGACAGGTTGACTCAAACCGGAGTTAGGACTTAACCGATCAATGATACATTGGTCAGTTATTTGATCGACATATACATCTATTGTAAAAGTTCCATTTTGGGCCTTTTTGGTTTACTTCTCTTTAATTATGTCTGCCAGACCGGCGGGGACCTTAGGGCACGGACAGCGTGTAAAGGGGAGTTTTACGACATTATTCGGACAATGGCAAGTGCAAGTGTCGTTCGTCCTGCAAAAAACCGCTTTCTGAACTTTAAAAGCAGAGGGCATAAAATTATGACTGTATATCACAGATTCTACAGTATTGGTTGTGGTTCTTTTTTATTGTAGAAAAGCGTTAATTGTTTTTACAGTATGGCACAACTAGGTGTTAAACCACCTTAATAAACAGGAATTAATGACCGGAAAATCAGGTCTTTATCCGGACACCTTAAGCATTCATTACCTGGAAAGAAACACAAATGTATTGTAAGGAAGGGGATTGAATGGACATGTATTGAATATGGCCACGGGTAGCTATAGCCTACCATCAGTAATTTCGAAAAATACCAGAAAGTTTTAACTGCAACAAACTTTCAATATTTTATATCAATTTATGCACTATTCAGCGCAGACTTCCCCCCTTAAGGCTAATTTCCTAAAAATCGAAACTCTGCAATCAAAGTTGCACGTAATTTTTGAATTGTTATTTCCTTGGGCAAATTGTGCAGTTTACTTTTTTAAATTAAATATGCAGGTCAGTTTGCAATTGCATGTGTATTCTTATTCAGAAATGCACTATTTGGCCTATAAGTGCAAGCCACTTCCTTAACGATTTGAATTACATTTCCAATACTTCTTTAAGTAGAATTTTAGACCAAAAGGATTTAAAGTAATGTATACATATATAATTTATCTGTTATGCATGACTCAATTCATTATATACGCGTACTAAAACGTGAATTATGCATCTTCAAGCCACATTTGATGAGGTTTAACCTACGTCTCTTTAATTCCTCTGATCAAGTTTTTGTTAAAATCAACAGGTGCGAAATATTTCCATAACCGACTCGTGGATTTAGTTGATCAACCGCAGAAATAATGATCTAGATCAATAAATAATGGTCATCTCAGAGATTCTTATCATAGACCAAGGACTAAGATAATGAAAAGAAGAAAACCGGTTTTTTTAAAATGATTTACATGTGTATGTTTACTTATGAATAATTCCTTAATGGCGTTGCGTTGATATTGTGATTTATTCATGAGAGCTGTCGTAGAGATGATACCAGACATAGGAAAATTCCACTATCCCCCAGTAAAAATAGATCAGAGGAAACCAGGAAGAAATATATATTAATTTGTTACAAAAGAAACTTTTTAATACACCCTTTGTGATATATAGTTTAATATTAATTTGCGCCTGGCTTCATGTGGCTCGAAACTTCAGACACTTTTCTTTCTTTTGCATGTTGTAAATGTAGCTACATAGATAAATTGTATTTTTAAATTAGATTAACGTTCAATTTACAGTTAAGTAAACTGAATACTCTACTTTATGTTAAATTGCATTTTTATGTTAATATTTCTAACCACAATTTGCATATAAGTTTGTGGCATACACGTGCTTATTTGCTACATAAAACGTGAAAGAATAATATTGATATGATAGAATCTAAGGATATACAAATCTTATTAAAATATATAATATATACAGCATACTGAATATCTTAAAAAAGGTACAAATTAAAAGTGATCGATAAACAAGAAATCCTCTTTTGATATTTTACTATACAGTAATGTGTTTAATGCAAATACAGGAGTAAATCAGAACTTCAGGGTCATCTGATGAAGGCTCAAATCTTTATGCGAACACAATTGGAAGTAACTCCAAGACTGCAATGACATTATAAGCCTATACATACCAGGGACTTAACCAAGCATGCGAAAGTATACTGTAGTATATGAATTGCAAGATATGATTTATAAGGAAAGTAATCTTTCATAAATTCTATTAAAACTTTCCAAGAGGTTGTACAGAATAAACTTTTATTTCTCCTCTTTTCTGGTCTGAGTCAATCCAAAATGTAATTTGTTTGAATAAATAATGTGCTATAAATGTATAGGTATAAAATCATGAGAAAGTCCCCATTTTATCCTCCGAAAGATGCAGTGTTTTCAAGACAAAGAATGAAATCTATCAAAACGTTGCTCTATCCCAGTTCTCGTACCTGCCCAGTTTGTTTAAGTACTCAGTATGATTTGTTTTGTTTCTTGTCGATAGTGTCGCCCGCGTGGCGCAGTGGTAAGAGCGTCTGCTCTAGAGTCGCGAAGTAAGGAGTTGATCCTTACGTCGCGGGTTCGAATCGACTGTGGGACGTGGACCGGTCCTTCGGATGAGACCGTATAAACCCAGGTCCCATGTCGCACTAGGTGCTGGCACGAAAAAGATCCCTCATTGCTAAATGACCGTAAGTGCCGAGTATAAGAAAAGATTTGCAGCTCTCCACCGGCAAGTGGTGGCGTCTCCATATGAGTGAAAAATTCTCGAGAGGGACGTTAAACAATGCACAATCAATCAATCTTGTCGATACTTGTTAGAGAAACGATAGTCATCCCATGTAGGCGTACAGACCAATGAAAAAGATAAAAGTTAAACCCTGATCCTTTTTTTTCTTTTATGAAGAAGCTTCTACTTTTTGGGTAAATTTTATTTGTCATCGCTATATATTTCAATCGGATAATGCATCATACATTTTTTTCATAAAATGTCCATAAAAATTGATGACTGTTGTTCAAATGTTTCAAATTTTGACTAATTGTTGCAATAAAACTTATTTGACCCATAGTATTCCGATTTGTCATGAATTTCTCTTAAATTCTCCAGTAAAAAATATTGTATGTTATACGTTCTATACTTGTAAAACACATCTTTAAAGAGCGAAAGAATATTTGTTGAAATGAAAGAGTTTATAACTTAATAATTTCAATCCAAGTGTATTGTCAATCCAAGTTGGAAAAAAAGTACGAACAAAGAGTTTTCCGGGAAAGTTACGGATGAAACATCCATGATTTTACAGTTTGTTGTGTTAAATTGCCTTTTCAGTATTTTACTACATGCTATCTTCACATTTTGTATTATTAGTGCTATATACAAAACTAAGTACTAAATTATAGTTAAATAAAGGACTTTTTTAAGCCATCAACACACCTGGTTGCTTTGGTGTCTGCAGCTTCCCCTCTTTAACATCTATATTCTAATTCTCAGGTGCTTCTGCTCTGGATGTCGGGTTAGATGGCATCATAGGGGCAACCATAGCAGCGGGCCTCATGTTGGTTGCCATAGTGATCGTGTCGGCCATTCTCTGTTACCGGTGAGTACAATTTTTGCAAAGGCATCGGCAGCATAGTTCAAAATTTACATGTAAGTGATCAAAATATATATGCATGGCTTGGAAGTTAATTTTCCTAAAAACAATATAAATTCTATTTTTTTTTACTAATATGTAATTAGCTCAATGAATCAGAATTTGTATGATCCTTAATTTACTTTATATTTTCGAAAATGACATTTTACTAGTATTGCAACAAAAATGTGACCAGAAAAAAAACATGTATTGGTTTTGCACTAAATTGATAAGTTTCATTGGCTAGAGGAAATCAATTTAGTTAAAAAATAATTTATACTTTATAGCGAAAACTAGAATGAAGTAAATGAAAGAAAGATATGTAAAATTAAATTAGAATATGTTATTAAAAAATTCCATCCATAAAACAATTCTCACCGTCGAAATTGGATATGTAACAACTCATTTGTGCCATTCTGTTACAGTAACTGCATGGAACCTTGAAAATGAAAGATGATTATGTATTATCAAAGTATATTTTTTTAATGGTTAACTGCATTATACTCAAATAGTTTAATAAGTGGATCGCAGCAAAACATTAGACCAGGAAGTGATGGTTCTGTGCAATTGATTTTATTTGACATTTAAAGTATTGCTTGAATAGATAACATTAATGTCAATGCAGCCGTTCACATTTTTTATTTGTGAAACACACAAATAATTAAGAAAGAAAAACCTTAAAAAGAAAATAATAATACATGTATATATACCAAAAAAAATCTTGTATGAAAAGACCTAATTAATTACTGAATTCTTTTTGGGTGGTTATTCATATAATAATGCAATAATTGATGATTTTTCACCAGTGAAATACTTCCTGATGTTGGTCGTCACAAAAGATTGATTTCCAACAAATCTAATGTCAAAAAAGTCCTGTATGCGTCAGTGTATGTAACAGATTGGGCCCCTGTTATCTTTCTCGTAATATTGACAAAAATAAACCCCACTAATTGAAGAGAAACAAAAATTGACATAGATAAATCTTATGTTCGATTGTACATCGTGTTCCATGTAAGTCATTTTATGATGATAAAAAATAAACTGATATTGCGTAAACCTGTTTTGTCCGTATTCTCAGACTTCGAGAATTTATGAACAGCCCCAATACATTTTTTCATTATTATCTGCATGACTTAATGGCTCCTTCTCATTATAAAGGTTGACACCACCAAGTGAACCTGCAAAGCCCCGTCACAGGAAACCGCCACCAAAACCAAAATATGACATGAACGGGAACGCGCCAAATGGTATTCCACTGCAAACACGAGTGCCAAATGGGGTCATGAGGTCCCCGCATGGAACACAGAGAAGCAACCTCAGCAGGCAGATAGGGAGTCATAGAGGACCCCCCGGTCCCTTAAGGTTTGCCGCTGCCCCACCAGGTCTCTACAGGTCAATGATGCCGCCATATTTCATGCATCCTCCGTATCAGCAGATCATCTACATTGACGAGTCGGATGACGATGATCGTTCGGTTCGATCCACAATGCGAGAACACAAAAAGAGATACAGAAGATCATACTTTTCAGCCAGTAAAGATGCCTCGTCCAAAGTGGAGATTAAGTACGTATACAACTGTGTTCATAAAATTGAATACTTAACTAATCTTTTTTTCATTTTCACGGGTAAAAATCTGTGTAATAAAGTTGTGGCTGCGGAATTCTTTAATTATATCCATGCTAAAATTGACTATCTCTGATCTTTTACTCTACTCTGTGCACTCTTCAAAATGTTTTGGTTGTCAGCGATAAAGTAAAGAAGAGCTTCAAGTTTTCAGCTCTATATATTAATTGCAGAAAAAGGTCTAGAAGACCACATCCAAAACTTCGCGATTTTCTTCATTCAAACCCTCCAGGGTAAGATTCTGTAGAGCTTCACACAAAGCTACGCTACAAAGATCCGTGTGTTGCATGTTAGTGCTGCTGTTTTTGTTGAATCTCACTTCGTTCTAGATTGAGTTTATCATTGTTTTTAAATGTTTCCTTGGTAACATAACATTGAAGACGTAGACGTTTAAAATAGAAGAATCATTTTACAGAGAGACTATGGAGAAGGCCAGAGGTGAAACTAAATCCAATTCTTCGAGCTCTCTTTCAAAAGCGAGCAATAATTTGGCCCGGTATGGTTACATTCTTGCACCAGATATAAATGTATAATAATCATTGATAGTGATGCATTAGTTTATTACATGTACATGTAGTTCTAGAAAATATATAGAGAGTCAATAAAATATTTCCATTCTAGGCGCATGTGTGAAGCTGCAAGCATGATTCCTCGCACAAATCGTTTGTTAAAAAAATGTATATCACCACATTGTCACTTTTTCAGAAAAGGAACAAAACAAAAACGCACTAGTCGTAAAGCTAGAACGCCAAGGTCTAGCACCACAAGCTCAATAGCTTGGTCAGTTCGGTAAGCCTAGGGTTCTTGTGAAGTGGGTGTGAACAGTGCATGGTGATTTGTTAACCTGCATGCTAATAATTAACAAAGTTAGAGAATGTGATGAAAGATATCAAATGTTTCTATGCACAAACTTTAGTTTCAGAACGTTGCCTTTGTTTTTTTCTTGACTGGTTTGCTGTACATAGGCCTTAATCACTGCATGGTAGTTCACAAAATACGACGAGGATTGTTTTGTTCTGTTCATCAGATATACGTTGTCCTTTAGAGTTTGATAATATTTAATCAAGTTACATGTACTCGGACATCGAAAAAGTATCTTAATTTGGACATTTTCCAAAATATCTCGAGTGAGTTTAATAAGAAATCCATTTTATCAACGGTTGATTCTGAGTAGACAATAAAATTATGCTATATCACAGAGACCAGAATGAAAAGAATACAAAACCCAGGAACATCGAAGAAGAAACAAAGGAAGAACAAAGACGGGATTCAACTTCTAGTGGGTCGAGTCGTTCTTCTAGTTCGTCAAACTCCTCTAGTTCTAGCTCTAGTTCTTCCTCTAGCTCCACAAATAAGGAAGGGTAAGATCGGTGGTCGTATGCTCCTTGGTTGTGGTACATGTTGCACGTGCCTGCATGATGTCTTTTATAACTGTTGTTGAGCTCCGAGGAGTGAAGGAATCGGTGAATGTGTTTGAAAATGTAAAAAAAAGTTTATGTACGTGCAAAACATGTCAGGAGAAGGAATGCAGTATATGGTCGGTATCTTGGAAATGAGATCAATGTCCAACTCTCTGATGACGAAATATCAGCTTTTGCTACATTTGCAGAAAGCGCAACATTCCTAGGCAATTGTTTTTGTTTGTCCTCAGTTCGTTGCAGGGTATACTAGTATATAGGCTATTGCATGTTTATGTTATAGGGTTTTGTTCAAGTCTGTTATGGCAAGCGGTTTTGGGAGAGGCTTATAATGAATGTGGTTATTAAGAAACAGGATCATACTATTTCTATACAACATTGTGTTCGCTTATGAGTCTCCGTGCATGAGAAATAAACTATTGATGAAAATATTTTACGATTGTTTACCCGTGTTTTGCTTGTTTGGTGTGGGTTTTTGAATGATTTTGTTGCTTTATTACATAGAATCTTTTATGTAGACAAAAGGATGCTCCGACTTAAAAGAAACATTTTGAAGACCTTTGTTCATTCATAAGAATTCAACTCCAATTTTTTTATTGGTCTCAATATTAGATAAATGATTTGAGTAATATAGAAATCTGCTTTTATTATCAAAGGGAATGAAATTTTAAAAGACTGTGAAAAATGTTATTAACTTCATTGTCTTAACTACTTGCATGTAATAGTATTTCCAAAATCGCATTGAGAAAATTTCTTTAAGATATTATTATACTTCTGTTAAAATGTTTCCTATATAAAGTTCAGAAGGTAAAATAACTATCCTTTATCCTACTCTCTCAAGGACATTGTAGGCATAGAGAGTAGGCATAGAGGGACTATCGTAAGGTCCAATGCAGGCATAGGTAGATTTTCGAAAGGTTCAATGCAGGCATAGGGAGACTCTCCCAAGGATGGTTCAATGCAGGCATAGGGAGATTCTCCCAAGGATGGTTCAATGCAGGCATAGGGAGACTCTCCCAAGGTTGGTCCAATGCAGGCATAGGGAGATTCTTTCAAGGACTAACGTAGGCATAGAGAGACTATTTCAAGAACCAATGTAGGCATAGAGCGACTATCTCAAGGACCTATGCAGGCATAGGGAGACTCTTTCACGGCCCAATGTAGGCATAGGGAGACTATCTCAACAACCAATGGAGGCATAGAGAGACCATCTCAAGGACCAATGTAGGCATAGAGAGACTCTTTCAAGGTCCAATGCAGGCATATGGAAACCTTTCTGAAGCACCAATGCAGGCATAGGGAGACTATTTCAAGGACAAATTCAGGACTTGGGACACTTTCTCAAGACCCAATACAGTCATTGAGAGACTCTCTCAAGAAACAATGCATGCTTTGTCAAACTCTCTCAAGACCAATTCAGGCATTTAGAGATTTCTGAAGGACCAAAGTAGCCAATGTAAGACACTCTCAAGGTCCACTTTAGGCATTGGGAGACTTTCTTAGAGACCAAGATATGTATTAGGCGACTCTATGAAGGACAGAGACAAGCATTAGGCGACCCTCTCAATGACTAATTTAGGCACTGGAAGACTCTCTCAAGGAATAAGGCAGGCATTGGGAGACTTTCTCCAGATCTAATACAGACATTGAGACTCTCATGCATCAATACAGGCATAGGGAGAGACTCTGTATATCAACACAGGTATTAGGTGTTGTGAAACAATTATACAGGCATTGGGAGAAAATCTAAAGGTCAATCTCAGGTATTGGGAGACTCACTCAAGGACCAAGGCAGGCAATGGAATGATTTCAAATAAGTCAATGCAAGTATTGTCTGAAACATTTTCCTACTCTCTCAAGAACTATTGCAGGTATTTTCCTACTCTCCCAAGGACTATTGCAGGCATTTTCCTACTCTCCCAAGGATTATTGCAGGCCGTGAGAGACTTCTCTGTTCAGCTAATGTCTGTACTTAGAGTACACGAATTTAGGTCGTGTTTTTATTGGTACGTCATACAGTCGACCAATTTCTAGACAGCGAGACATTATAATTCATTAAAGCCTGCATTCGTTCATGATATCCCTGCTTAACATCATGGAGAATTTGTGAGAAGAAAAGCATTAATAATTACAATCACCTACATACAATTGTGTAAATTATATATAACATTGCAGATTAAAAGATTGAAATTGAAATATATTGTCAGCAAGAACCTCCCAAAGTGAAAGTTTTACAATTTATGTTAGTTTCTTGTAAGTTGAAATGACACATTAGTAATCCTACCCTGAAAAGATGATATTTGAAAAAAAAATACTGAAATTTTGGACAAAAAATAGTATACTGTCCGTGTTCTTTAAGGATACTCGTCTTCATTTTGGACCAAAATATCAAGTGATGATTTCATACAATTGAATTCATGATCTGAAGGTTTTATTATTTTATTGGTTTTCATTTTTTTTCTATATATTTCATTATTGGTGGGGTGGATTGAGACACACGCTTTGGTAAATGATAACATTCAAATATGGAGCAAACTTTAATAAAAAACATAAAACAATAAACAAAACATAAACCAGCTTAAAAATGTCAAAAAGTATAAGAACCCTAACCCTTAGTCACTATTTAGAGAAAACTTATATTTCCCGTATATTCGATTATGTAATTCTAAACACTTCAATTTTTTTCAGTAGTTAATAAGTTCGTATAATTTACATGTATTTTAATCAAAGTCTATTTATTTTCTTCCAGGGAAGTTGAAAGTGCTGAAGAGCAGGTAAATATCTTTTTAAAATGCAAAATCATACTCATCACATGTAACAGAAGAATGATTTTGGACCTTTAACTTCGATAACTAGCATTCATATATATTACAGATGAAATTTTCTGATGAAGAGACAAGTAAAAAGTCTCCTGAAAGAAGAAGAAGATCGAAATCTCCCGAGAAGCAGACGACAGAACAGAGGAGATCTCGGTCCAAATCTCCCGAAAATGTTCCATCTCTGAGACAGTCAGCAAGACGAGATTTGTCCCCAAGGATGTCCAAGGAATCCAATGACGAAGTCAGACAAATTGATGACATGTTCAGCGGACTGAATGCTGAACCAACGCCTGGAGACATCATATTTAGAGATGGCGGTGAAAGTTCATCGAAGCAGACGACTCCAAGAAAATCATATACAGAGGAGGAAAGAAATGTGGTGATGGAATATTCCACTACTGAATATGCTAAGGTTATAAAACCAAGCGAACCAGTGGGAGACATTAGGAGGTCAACGGAAGACGATACTGCGGCACTCTATGCTTCTGTCGTCAAACCAACAACTTCCGTTGGATATGATGGAAGTAGAGGAAACCCTCTGCGACAGTCCATGTCGGACCAGTTGGAAGATATTATTCAAAGCAGACATGACGGTCAATCTACAGAATTTGACAAAAAATATGATGAAGACGATGATAGAGAAGTGAGAAATATTTCAGAGTATCCTAGAAAATCTTACAGTCTTTCTCAGTCAGAGAGACGTGACATTTCTTCTCGAGGCTTTTCACAAAGCGCTCAGTTGTCAAAATCGACTAGACCATATAGGGACGATCGAGATGATTTCACATTTGATCGAGATTACACGAGAGACCGGCCCGTGACGCCGCCAGTTGATATACCCAGTGAACCAGTAACTCCGAGAGAATCCTTCAACAGACCAGAAAGGTCTTCCGTTTACCCCAAACGCCCCGAAACACCCCCTTTTGATGCTGTTGAGACGCCTCGTGTTTCAACAACAGAGCGACCTCCTACGCCTCCTTTTGACGCTGAAACTGACAGGTCAACAAAGGAGAAAAAGTCACCGCTCTCCCCACCTACAGAATCGAGAGGACCTCCAGATATGAAGGCAGCATTTTCAAACCAGGTTCTTCGTGAATTACAGCAAAGGCAAAGAGGGGCTTCCGTAGACGATGATGATGATGATGACCCGAGTAATTCACGCGCAGTAAACTTCTCAGCAGCGCCACCGGAAATCATCCCGCGATCAGAACCAAATAGTCCACGGACCTCCATGAATATTCCACAAAGCGGAGCACCCCCACCACCCCCTCCTCCCCCACCCCCACCGCCACCCCCTCCAATTCCATAATATAAGATACTTAGTACTTAGAAAAAAGATATCTTCATTCATAAAATTTACTGACGTGGAAGAGTATAGAAAATGATGTGTTGTAGAAGTTTTCAAATGCATGTGCGGATATTCAAGAGACATGAGACATGTATTAGATGTTGCCAAATGAAGAATTTTGAAAGTGCTTAAACTTTGGTCTAGATTATTGCATACAATGTCTTTTAACATTTTGTTTACTTCAATATTATTTTATTGAATATTTTTCTTACAGGTAGGATATGATTCTTTTACATGATGTTGTGTATGAATTATCATAAATTAATTACATTCGTAGTTTAAAACTCAAGTACATACCCGTAATATAAAGCTCGCAGAAATTCTTTTTAAAATTGGTTTATTTGTAATTATTTTTTTTTAATTTAAAGATAAAAATGTTTTTGTATGCCTGCTTCTGAGCAAAAATTGGAATTTTTATTCAGTTTACTAAAACTCAATCAGCATTTTAAAAGAATATTTCTTTAAAAAAAAACTTTTTAATTTGGAATGTGAAAAAACAAATAGATTTTGTAACTACTAGTAATTTTCATTTCTCATTTTGCCCTAATTTTCTTTTTAGGATAATACTTAAATATTATATAGAAATGGTAGAAATCACCCAGTTTGTTAAAAGGTGCTATTCCTATTTTCTTTGAATTTTTGATGATTGTGAAGAGGAAGACACAAATTTAGTTTTGATTTAGAAAGAGTTTCAAACATCATGTTAGAAATTATATATAATAGAATTTTAAAACCATTTATTGTATTAAATGATAGCAGTGTAAATGCGAGATTTGTCCTAGTGCTTCTGATTGGTTAAATGCTTGCTAATCAATTTTTCATAGATACGTCTCTTATAATTAATTCAATTAATATTTCTTTTGTGTTTGAAAACATTTATTCCCTTATGGATTTTTTCCTATTTAATCTTTATTGTTCTTTCTTTTGAACAGAATTTGGGACCCCATTTTCTTTACATTTACATTGTGTATACATATATACTACCCCTAATATAATTCGTGTACTCATAACTTTCCCCAAATGCCTACGGTCAATTTTGACTTCCTCCATTTGTTGCATACATGCTTTGTTTTACTGGAAACACTCTCTATCAAATTTGGAATTATTATAAGATAGTTTGCAAATTTATATGGAATAATTTCTAAATTTGGTAGAAGATAGTATTTTTACCTTGTCAAATGAATTTATCATATTGCGATTTTATTCAATATTATACCATTGTTTAGTATACCAAATATATATTTGTACAACTTGTTTCTGTGATGTAAAACCGAGATATTTTATAAAAAAAATAATATATATATATATTTCTCAGTCTTTATCGGTGTTCGTAAGGGACAAAAAGGATCCATATGAAATTTTGACTTTTAGTGTATAATCGACTTGACTAAACTACATGTATTCACACTGTTGACCATTTCTGTCCATAGTTATCGGCATGGAGTTATTAGCTCTACTGGTCAGAGACCAGAAGAGCTTATGCGATAGTAATGCGTCCGACGTCCGTCCGTCTGTCTCTCCGTCTGTCTGTAAACAATTTTTCAAAATGCTACTCCTCCTACAGTTTTGGTCTAATTTCAATATAACTTGGCACACAAGTAGACTACACTAAGATACATAATTCTGTGTATCGGTTTTTGATTTCGATAAACGGTGTTGCCGTGGTTACTAAAAATAGAAATTTCTGTGAAATTCTTTCGAAATGCTACTCCTCCTACAGTTGTGGTCTGATTTCAATATAACTCGGCACACAAGTAGACTACACTAAGATACATAATTCTGTGTATCGGTTTTTGATTTCCATGAAAGGTGTTGTCGTGGTTACTAAAAATAGAAATTTCATTAAAATGGTTTCAAAATGCTACTCTTCCTACAGTTTTGGTCTGATTTCAATATAATTTGGCACAAAAGTAGACTGCACTAAGATACATAATTAGGTTTATCGGTTTTTGATTTCCATGAACGGTGTTTTCGTGGTTACTAAAAATAGAAATTTCTGTAAAATTGTTTCAAAATGCTACTCCTCCTACAGTTTTGTTCTGATTTCAATATAACTTGGCACACAAGTAGACTACACTAAGATCCATAATTGTGTAGATCGGTTTTTGATTTCCATGAATGGTGTTGCCGTGGTAACTAAAAATAAAAATGTCTATAAATTGTTTCAAAATGCTACTCCTCCTACAGTTTTGGTCTGATTTCAATATAACTTGGCACACAAGTACACTACACTAAGAACATAAAGAGACTTTATCAAGGATCATTATTCTATTTATTGCTGTTGTAAAGTTTCAACTCCCAACTGCTTAAGTAAAGTACTTTTCTCTTCCTTTGCTATAAGTACAAACCAGTAGAGCTTCAGTCTCGACAGAGACTTCTGGTTTTTTATACAGTGGTTAGAAAGTCTGCTCTGAATTTGCGACGTACGGAGTTGATCCTAACGTCCTGGGTTCGAATTCCACTGTTGGACGTGGAGACCGGTCCTGTGGATGAGGCCGTATAACCCAAGATCCCGTGTCGCAGTAGATGCTGGCAAGAAAAAGATACCTCACTCCTCAATTGCCCGAAGTGTCGAGTACAGGCCATTTAAATAAAAGATAAATAATAGAGTTTACTCTTGAGTCGCGAAGTAAGGAGTTGTATGTTCCTTACTTCGTGGGTTCGAATCCCACTGTTGGACGTGGAGACCGGTCCGGATGTCGGATAAGACGTATAAACCGAGGTCCCGTGTCGTAGTAGATGCTGGCACGCAAAAGATTCCTCACTGCTCGATGCTCATAAGTGCCGAGCATAGCACAAAATTTGCAGCTCTCTACAGGCAAGTAGTGATGTCTACATATAATAATAAAATGGCAAGAGGGGCGTTAAACAACATACAAACTTGTCAAAACTCTCGTCCAAAAGCTCCACAATTCTCCAGCGATTTAGCATCATTTTTAGTTTTTGAAGACTTATCTATAATAAAAGTTTTATTGGGTAATTTAATGCATTTGGGCGGAAAAATAATACCAGCTATTTAAATTGAGGTATAGACGTCTTTCTTTTTTTGGGTGACACTTACGTTATGTACAATTTATCCGTAGGTTAAACCCGGTGTTGGAATCAAAACAATCAATCAAAATTCTAAAAATTATTTATTTTATCTAAAAATAGAGGGGCATTTCAACAAAAGTTCTGAGAAATGGTATATTAAATTTTAACTACTTTACGGATTAAAATTACTCTATATACCACTGTAAAGCTTAGGCAAGTATGCTTACGTAGTGACGTTATTTTACATTCAAAATGACGTATAGGTCTGCTAAAATGACGTCATAATTAGGTATACTCTGTATACTGGGCATAAAAATGACTGATAAGGAGAACAATTTTTTTGTTGAGCAAAGAGCGTATTGCAAAATTCGCTCATTGCTTGGCTTTACGGCAACAGACATAAAAGCCGATTTAGAACTAGTATATAGAGAGCATGCTCTTTCACATAGATCGAACAATAGAAAGATGGGTAGTTCGATTTAAAGAGGGTAGAAAATCAATTGAAGATGACCCCCGTTCGGGGCGTCCAGTTTGTGCATATGGCGAAAAAGAAATCGTCGCTGTTCAAAACACAATACCTGATGATGCTAGATATACAGCTGAGGAAGTAGCAAACTTAACTAATATTAATTCGTCAGCAGTTTTTCGTATTTTAAAGGAAGACTTAAAGCTAAGGAAAGTCTGCGCTAGATGGGTGCCGCATTTCTCTCGGAAGAGCAAAAGCGCATCCGGGTAGAAATGGCTTCACAGTTACTAACAATTTATGAACATTGTCACCAAAGGCGAATAAATGAGATTGTAACTGGTGATGAAACATGGATATATTTTTGTGAACCGGAAACTAAGCTCGATAATAAAGTTTGGATCGGTGAAAATGACACAAGGCCTCAAATTGCACGCAGAAACCGTTCTGTCCGGAGAGTAATGTACGCCTTATTTTATGATTCTAAAGGCCCTGTTACTCAAGTTCCGGTTCCAGAACACAGCAGTGTTACTGGTCAATTTTATGCAGAGAATGTCTTGTCTCAGGTTGTAGAGCACTATAAAATGACCCGACCAACAACCGGTACTAGAGGAATAAAGCTCCTCCATGACAATGCACCTGCACATGGATTAGAGGTAGTAACCAATTATTTAAAGGAAAATGGTATTGTCGTTTTACCACATCCACCCTACAGTCCTGACCTAGCGCCATGCGATTTTTGGTTGAATGCCGTTATTAAAGAATCCCTCCCTCTAATTTATGATAATTTACCGCACACCAGTTCTCAGAACTTTTGAAATGCCCCTCGTATATCATGATTTGGATTAAAATGCAATATTAATTAATGTTCAATTTAAATGGCAAAAATTTGCATTCAACAATGTTTTTGAGAAAAAAAAACATCCTGGTTTCTTGCTTCTGTCGGTATTTATCTCAAGCTGAGGAACTTTTTAAATCGATTCTTCAGGTTCATCTTTCCTTTTCTTGCCTACAAGAACACCAGCATCAAAAAATTATCTTGCTAAGTATGATTTTATAATGTATTAGTATATTACTTAATATGTTGTTTAAATTTGTACCTCTTGTGTATGAGATGAAGCGCTGCTATCTATCTCATGTGGTACTTCATTTGTTCCTTTGACATCAGCTTCAGTCTGTTCTGTCATCATTACGTTACCCAGTTGGCTTACTTTCTTTTCCTTCTATTTTCAGTTCACTCTGAAGAAATGAAAATTTAATGGAAAAAAAAAATTATAAAATGGCCCTTAATATTAATATGCCGACAATTAAAATAAATAAATGACAATTATTTCACTTTCAAGTTTTGTTCCTCTTCCTCTGCCATTTAACCTACTACATTTATAGACTATATTTTAGGGAACACTAAATTTACTGATAACAGTGTTGTTGGCTTTCATAAGTAAAAGTAATCTCCCTGGACAGTCATTCAATGATAAGCATTTGTAGTTATTTCAAATGGTTTAAAATTTTATATAAAACACCTTTGAGGGAGTCTTGAATTTGTGACAACATTGAACATGAACAGTCTTCTCGGTACAAAATGTTCTCGTTCTGATTCTTTCTTTGCATGGCGGCTCTGTAAAACACAAGTCTCTTTTTTTTTATACTATTATTTCAAATACATGTATACAAACAATAATGATAAAGTACTCGGTGGAAGTTCTGCCTGCATTCAAGCAGTTTTGTAATTTTATCAACCAACCGAATATTTCAGCAGGTACATGTATTTGGATTTCCCATATGGAACAGGACAGTACGATGGGTGATGTGTGCCAAAAAGTACAATAACTTGAATAAGTAATTGAAACGTTAGAAGATATGTAAAATTTAAGAAAGAAATTCCTTCATTAATAGAATCAAGAAATTTAAATGCAATGAATTATAGGAAATTTAAGAAATCATTACTAGAATCAGGAAATTTAAATGCAATGAATTATAGGTACATTTCTATGAACCAGAAAGTAAACAACAAAATTCAATTTGGAAGCATCCTTCCTCGCCATCACCATTGAAAGAACGTGTAACCAAGTCTGCAGTGAAGGTTATACTCATAATATTGTTTTCTGTGACATCAACGGGATTATTCTGAATCACTTGGCACCACCTTTCTTTCGTTTATTGTACTCTACAGTTTACAATGAAAGCGATAAATAATCACATTTTTATAACGACACATGCTTATCAGTAGTTCTTTATAAATTGTTTTCATAATCTCTTTGATTTTCACTTTTTCTTGAACTCAGAAGTTTTATTGAAGTCCACACCTTATTAAGCAGGTATGTCTGCTAGAAACAATTTAATCACTTATCAAACTTCTTTGTGAACCTTTGAAGACATTTTCGGCGTACCATCTTTACTTGTCTGGAAAGAGATGATCTTTGAATTTTTAACGATATACAGTTTATACACACATGTATATGTATGTGCTGTATACAGGGTTATTTTCGCCCCGTCTTATTTTCGCCTTTCACACTTGCAAACAATTTTACCCCGTTTTTAATTCGCCCAGTCAACGTTTTGTTTAAGAAATACTACTGTATTCTTTGAATTCGCTCCGTTTTAAATTCGCCCAAATGAGGGTAGGGCGAAAGGGGTGAAAATTTCCTTGTATACAATAAATGGATATATATAAAAATACATTAATAGGAGCAATTTTCTTTACTTTTCTTACCAGGAGTTCGTCGTGTATTTGTAACAAAAGATGATGGCGGATTTCTATCTCTTACTTTGTTCTGGAAAAGAGCATATTGTTAGATATCGTTCACAAAAGACTTCAGTTACAAATTTATGCTAAACATTAATTTTTTAAATCATTATTTGTAAATGTTAAAGTATGATTAAATTAATGTACCAGTAGCTTGTCGTGCAGTTTGTGCAGAATCAGTTGAAACCCTCTTATCTTCTTTCTTATCCACGGAAAATTAATTTAAAAGAATATCAATATATTCATATTATAAAATTGAAAATAATAATTAATGTACCACGACTTAAAGATAGATAAAGATCTACTTACCGAGAGCCCATTGTGGAGTTTTCTCATTGTCAGTATAAGAGCTTTCCTTTCTTTCAATTTTGTCTGAAAGAAAAGAAACAAACTGAAGACAATTACAAAATGAATGAATGTTTAAATAAAGAAAAATATACTTGTTTTACATTTCTTACCGGTATTTCTTCGAGTAACAGTAACAAATTGAAAAGCTGATGACGGATTTTCTTCTCTTTGCTTTTGTTCTGGAAAAGAGAATACTTTGAAAACGCATTCACTAATAAAACGGTTCTAGTTACTATAAAACGAATTTCTTTCACTATTAAGTTTGTGCAGCATCAGTTGAAACCATCTTTTCTTCTAGTTTTACCCAAGGAAAAATAACATTGAAAGATAATCGATATAAATGTACCCGGCCGGTGTTAATCATATTATGAAATAGAAAATAATAATATATGTACCATGAATCTCTGTGGAGTTTTCTCATTGTCAGTTTAAGAGCCTCACTTTCTTTCAATTTTGTCTGAAATAGAAAAAAAAACCTTGAACTTAAGCAAAATAAAAAATAAATGTAAAACATTCACAAATAAAATAGCTTTCAGTTGCTAGATAACGAATTTATTTAATTATTGGATGTAAATAATAAAGTCGAATTTGATTTTTTGGACGAGTAGCTCGTCGTGCAGTTTGTCCCGCATTGTTTGAATTGCTCTCCTCTCTTCTATTTTTATATACGGAAAAAATGTAACCCTTAAAAGAATATCTTTTAATCATATAATAAGAATCAAATTAATTTATGTACAATAATATGAAGAAGTGATTTTGTCTACTCACAAGGAGCTCATAGTGGAGTTTTCTCAATGTCAGCTTACAAGCATCTATTTCTTTCATTATAGTCTGCAACAAAAAAGAAGACTTTAAAGTTAAACAAATTTCAAAATAATAAATTTATAGTTGTAAGCATGTCTGATTTTCTTTTTCTTAACAGTAATTCCTCATGCACTTTTTTTAGAAATGGAAATTAATGTTAATTCTATACACATGTATATTAAATGTGATAGAATTAGATCTATTGGTGGAATGATTTGTAAGAGATGAATAAAAAAAAAACCCTCTTAAATTCCTGAAATAGTGATTCTAACTGAATAAAAAAAAATACAGACCCACATTGATGTCTTGCCAAACCATCTTGTCACTTTAGCAAGTATGTTGCTGTCGCAACGACCTCCCCAAAGTTAACATGAAAATGCCTTTTCAGCTTCGCCTTTGCTTTGATTCAAACAAATGAAGGAAAGGAAGTGAGGACCCCCGTCACCGGTAATCAGAGCCAGCTGTAGTGTAGTTTTCCAGATATATGAACATAATGGCGATGGCGATGAATGTTGTCTATTACTGGCTGAATCACTCGATTGAAAGTGTTTGATTTTCCACCTAATTAAGAAAAATGCAAATCTGTATAAGAATAATTATATAACTAAAATAATGTGTCATATGGTGCAACCGTTGGGGCGAGCGCAGCAAGACATCGATCGACACGATGATATATACCATATACATGTGTGTCTTGGTTACAAATGTATGATTATAAACATAAAAACTGTTTCAATTTGTAAAATAATTTTTTGTTACATATTTAATGTAATGGTTGTCAGTACATACTTGCTTCTAACTTCTATTGCATTGAATTACTTATGTGAACGACACTTCTTTTTTTTTTGGCTTGTTTTTTATGGTGTGACAGGTGAGATGATGATATTAACTGATAGAGATGATTCTTTAAAAAGCACCCTGGTATGTATTCTAGTTTTAGATTTGAGATTTGATGAAATGATTTTTCAATAAAGTGAGGCAGTGTTTCAACTTTGTCTGACGATTTCAGTTCCAGATTGGTGTTTAAGTTTGTCAATTAAGTTACATATTCCTCCAATGAGCACCACATGACAAGGTGCAGTTTTATCAGAGGAAGATTTGATAAAGCGTTGAGTCTCATGAGTTAATTTTCCAATAGATCCCCCAGGTTTGAAAAGGATAGACACTTACCCATGAGGTGGATAAAGCATCAAAAAGGGCACCTGGATTTCTTGATCCAAAAGCCCTCGATCCAGGGTTTATGATAATATATCTTTACTTCCCCCTCACCGAATCAACAAGTTTTGGATTAGATGGTATAAATGGGGGACCACTATAGCTAGGTAAACGTACTATGACAACATAAGGAAGTGATCTCCTTTCATTACAATACAAAATGTCTTCAACAATGCCAAAAGCACCATTAAAAAGACCAAATTTATTACACTGATTTACTGAAAGCAGATGTAAAGCGTATGAAGAAGACCACCTGCCATTTCACTTTCATCAGATTTAGAATGAGAACTCTAAATTTAAAGCAGCAGTTATTTTTGCAACCGGGAACAACTTGTTAACTTCAAGTAATTACGATTGTGCGACCATTCTTCATCATGAGTTGGAAAAACAAAGAGTCTCGCTGTCTTAGAGCATTTTAAGAAAAGTGTCTCCCTTTTTTAGATTGTTCCATTAAAACTGTTGTAACCATACAGCCTGAGATGGTGTAACTGTATACTGGCTTAGATTGGAGAGAACATGTCTAAGCCCTTTTTCTTGTTCTCCATGACGGATAATTGTATTAAATGCAACAGCTGTTTGAGAGTTCTGCCAGACAAGGACACCATGCATAGATGCTGGTGATGTATTTGTAGAATGGGAAACAGGGTTATCTAAAACTGGTGGAAGTTGGACATCATCACCTAAGAAAACAACTACTGGGATACCTTCCCAAGTCTGATCAGAAACGCAAGTGCAACATCTATAGTGAAACTATATCCACCCTTGCAAGTGTTGTTGATCCAACCAGTGATTCTCCTTGAGGCTTCCCCAGTAGAAGCCTCGGGACGGGTGCTTTAATTTTTTTTCCTCTTAACTGAATAGGTGTTTTCAAGAAGCTACATTGTATGGAGTGTAACTCCAGAGATTAAATTAGCACTACTACCTGTTGGGCACATTACTTGAACAGATTTATTAGATTGGAAGAAAAGACGTATAGTTTTTACAAGACAATTTATAACAAAAGATTCTCCAGAATCTGCTGTACCAATTACAATCATACAAAGGGACTTATAATCATCCATTTTGTTGGTATAATTAAAAAGTGTTTTCATAATATTGAAAGCTAATCTTTGCTCGTTCATTTTTAGCTCTACTGGTCAGAGACCAGAAGAGCTTCTGCGATAGTAATGCGTCCGGCGTCCGTCCGTCTGTCTGTAAACAATTTTTCAAAATGCTACTCCACCTACAGTTTCGGTCTGATTTCAGTATAACTTGGCACACAAGTAGACTACACTAAGTAGACTACACTAGAAATTTCTGTGAAATTCTTTCAAAATGCTACTCCTCCTACAGTTTAAGTGAGATTTCAATATAACTTGGCAAACAAGTAGACTACACTAAGATACATAATTCTGTATATCGGTTTTTGATTTCGATGAACGATGTTGCCGTGGTTACTAAAAATAGAAATTTCTGTGAAATTCTTTCAAAATGCTACTCCTCCTACAGTTTAAGTGAGATTTCAATATAACTTGGCAAACAAGTAGACTACACTAAGATACATAATTCTGTTTATCGGTTTTTGAATTCGATGAACTGTGTTGCCGTTGTTACTAAAAATAGAAATTTCTGTGAAATTCTTTCAAAATGTTACGTCTCCTACAGTTTTAGTCTGATTTCACTATAACTTGGCACACAAGTAGACTACACTAAGGTACATAATTCTGTATATCGGTTTTTGATTTCGATGAATGGTGTTGCCGTGGTTACTAAAAATAGAAATTTCTGTTAAATACTCTCCAAATGCTACTCCTCCTACAGTTTCAGTATGATTTCAATATAACTTTGCACACAGGTAGATTACACTAAGATACATAGTTTTATATATGTTTTTGATTTCGATGAATGGTGTTGTCATGGTTACTGAAAATAGAAATTTCTGTGAAATTCTTTCAAAATGCTACTCCTCCTACAGTTTTTGTCTGATTTCAATATAACTTTGCACACAAGTAGACTACACCAAGATATATAATTCTCTATATCGGTTTTTGTCTGATTGTAATATAATGTAGCATGCAAGTAGACTACCCTGAGATTCATATTTCTATGTATCCGTTTTTGATTTCGATGAACAGTGTTGCCGTGGTTACTAAAAATAGAAATTTATGTTAAATGCTCTCAAAATGCTATTCCAAATACAGTTTTAGTCTGATTATAATACAATGTGGCATGCAAGTAGACTACACTAAGAACATAAAGAGACTTAATCAAGGATCGTTATTCTATTTATTGCTGTTGTAAAGTTTTAGGTCCCAACTGCTACTTTTCTCTTCCTTTGCTATTAGTAAGAACGAGCAGAGCTTACATCTCGACAGACTTCTAGTTTCCAGATCCACCTGGGGTATATTTAAAGATTCATCTATGCTGGCAGCTTTGGTAATGTTGTCTAAACATTCTGCACCGAAGTAAGCAGGGTAATCATTGGATGTTTTACTCCAGTCATGTTCAGAACCACCATCTTCAAAATCTCGGACAACTCATCAAAATATGGCTCTGGACGTATAACTTCCATCCATTCAGGTTGGTCCACATCATTGGTAGAGACATCTTCTTCAAAAGGGGAATCATCAAGTTGTTTGTACTTGGCTCTATTAACTTCTGATTTTGTATTATTTGGGCAAGAATCAAGTTCTAAGAAGGAAAGAAATTTTAATGTCCAGGACAAATTTTGATCTTTGATTACAGAAAGCATTCTCCAGTTTAGCCAATGAAGAAATAAAGAAGTTTCACAATAATTTTCATCTAAAGACTACTTGGCTAAAGTAGGACCAGATATAACAGAGACTTTGCCATTTTTAGGTCACCTGAGTAAACTCAGGTGACCTATTGCTATTCGTTTTCGTCCATTGTCGTGCGTCGTCCGTCGTGTGTTAACATTTGAACATTTTCAGCTCCTTCTCTGCAACCACTGAACCAATTTCAACAAAATTTGGCACAAAGCATCTATGGGTGAAGGGAAACAAAAATGGTGAATTTTATGATCCCTGCCCCCCTGGGGCCTGAGGGGTGGGGCCAAAACCACTAAAATAAATGCAATCTTTAAAAATCTTCTTTACTCCTGGACATCAAGCAGTCAAACTGTTTGCATGATTGTAATCCGCATTGAGTCCTCTACCAAAATTGTGGAATTCATGGCCCTAGGGTCAGGGGTTCTAGTGCGAGGGCGGGGCTAAATAAGTATATAGTGAAAATGCATTATTTCTTTGAAAATCTTCTTCTCTGCTCCTGGGTAATAAATAAACCAACTAAGTACATAGTTATGATGAACAAGAGTGCTTCTACCAAAATTGTGATTTTTATGGCCCCAGGGTCAGGGGATCTGGTGTTAGGGCGGGGCTCTATTGATTATAAAGTGAAAATACATGAATTCTTTGAAAATCTTCTTCTCTGCTCCTGGGTATTAAATAAACTAACTAAGTGCGTAGTTATGATGAGCAAGAGTGCCTCTACCAAAATTGTGAATTTTATGGCCCCAGGGTCAGGTGTTGGGGCGGGGCTCTATTGATTATATAGTGAAAATGCATTAAATCTTCTTCTCTGTCTCTGGGTATGAAGCAGATGAACTACCTATATAGTTATGATGAGCAAGGGCCCTTGCAGAATTGTGAATTTCAAGGCTTCAGGATCAGGGTTACCATAGAGGGTGGGGGCTGTACTTGTATACTGAAAATGAATGAATAGTTTGAACTCTCCTCCTTGATATTAATCAAATGTTTTTGAAAAGCAAGGCTTCCTTTTCAAAAATTGTTCAGTGTGTGGATCTAGGCCTATGGGTCAGGGGTTCATGTGTGGTATGAAATTGTTTGAAATCTGCTCCTTGATATTAATCAAATATTTTTGAAAAGCAAGGATGCCTTTTCAAAAATTGTGCAGTGTGTGGATCTAGGCCTAAGGGTCAGGGGTTCATGTGTGGTATGGGCACTACTGATTATTGCTGAATATTACTGATTAGTTGAAATGCATTTTTTGTTCCCCTACCCTGCCTATGGGTATTAAGTAACCAAGCTAAGCAACTGCTGAGTGTATTGTTATGATGATCAATGGTGCCTCTTTCAAAATTGTGAAAGCCGTAGCATCTTGCTTAAAACATGAATCGAATTCAATAACTGGAAAGTTGTTGCATAATGCTCAGGTGACCTATAAGACCCATGGGCCTCTTGATATATATATATTGATAAAGTGAAGAAGTATCATTTTGATTTCTGGAGATGTACTAATGAATGATTGTACTCTTTGTTATTGTCCATTCCAGATTGTTCAAGTACCCGACACCCTGATAGACTTACTGATTGAAAGCAGTGATTTGATCGATACAGAGGAATTAAAGAAAGCTTATATCATGCTAAAACAGAGGAAATGTCCCTTTTAACTGTGCCCATTAAAAGTTTAGTACAAAGTGATTTACCAGTTATAGAAGTTTATCTGCACAGTTAACTATATCAGAGAAGAGATCTGAAAGAGCACCAGTTGGTAACCTTGCAGGCATAACCTGTAATGTATTTTTCAGTTGCAATGATTTCAGGATCACTTTTGGAAAGAATTAATGATATATCCCCATTTGCATTCCAGCCTTGCGTATGGAAGCGAGAGTGCTTAACAAGAACTGGATGATCTCTTTCCATTTCTAGGCGATGAGATCAATTTCGGTCTTTCACTTTTGCTGGTAATGAACGTATTTGTTTTGGAAATTCCATTCTACAACTTTTTTGTGAATTATTTGGTCGTAATTCTCGTAGGCAGTAATCAGAACAACGATGCACCTTGAATCTATTAGTAAAAAGTAAGTGATCTTCCAGAAGGCTTTCTTGGGAAATACTTACATCCAGGAGAAGTTTAAAAAGGGGGTTATTTCCTTCGGGAGGATGAGGGCATTACCTTCACGTGGAGGCCACAAATATCTGTTTAAAGAACCATTTTCATCCTTACCAGGAGGATGAGAGGCAGTCATACTAAAATTTTCAGCTGCCCATTGAGAAAGCTTTACAGTACATTGTTCATTAAATAGCTGAAATAGCAGTATGTATCAATTCATGAGGCTGCTTATCTGACCTCCAACGAAGTCCATGCCAGTGGATCATACCTCTCGATTTAGCAAACTCTTGCCTGTACCAGTAGAAGGAGTCAACACCAAACACAGGTCCCATTACGTTTTTGAAGTATGACTGATTTCTGAGATCAAAATAATGTACAACTATGTAGGCATTTTTCTGAAGCGTTTTAAAGAGGATATTTTCGTCTGTTGGATCTACAGATGAATCTGTTATTTCATCCATATGTCGCAGGACTGAATCCCACTGAGCCCGATTGGGACGTGGAGACCGGTCATTCGGATGAGACCGTATAAACCGAGGTCCCATGTCGCAGTAGGTGCTGGCACGAAAAAGATCCCTCCCTGCTCAATTGCCCTGAGTGCCGAATAAAGGACAAAATTTGCAGATCTCCACCGGCAAGTGGTGGCGTTTCCATATGAGTGAAGAATTCTCGAGAGGGATGTTAAAGAATATATAATCAATTAATCAATCTAAAACATATATTGATTGTTGATTGAATGTATATTGTTTAAACTCCCTCTCGAGAATTTTTCACTCATAAGGAGACGCTACTATGTGCCGGTGGAGAGCTACAAATTTTGTCTTTTACTCGGCACTCAGGGCAGGGAGGAATCTTTTGCGTGCCAGCACGGGACCTCGGTTTATACAAAACATACATTGAAAGCATGTGTTTGTTTGGTTTGAAACATACATTGACAGCAAACTTCAAGAGGTTTAAAGTGGAATTGTACAGCTGCCAGTAGTGAAAAATGAGGGCAAACCTGCACCTTCATATATTGATATATTATTTTAAAACTATTATAATATTACTTTAATATTGCATGAATGCTCTTAATTCTTTCCCCTTTTGTTCCCAGTACTGAGAAGTTCCCCTTAAATTTCCCTCAAAATAGAGAATTATTTGGCAAACTGAAGTGTTACCATTTTCAATTAGTTTTTTAAACTCCGTTATTGTAAATTATTGATCACCAAGTTTCTGTTGAATTATGAAAGTGATTACCTTGCTCGAGGGCTTTTACCTCATTATCATGTTATAAACAACAAATCTAAAGTACATGGATGCTTTGCAAACCTGCCATCATTGTACCATATTAAATGTTTAGCCCACTGTCCCATAGACGATAATGTAATAGGCCTGTTGACAAAAAAAGTCTACAGAGCCATAGGGAAAGAGAGCGTGAAGGGCAAGGGTAAAAAAAGTGTTGTGTTCTAAATTCAGATACAGGGAAGTTGTCTCTTGTAGGCCAAGGAATGGTGGTTGTGCCCTGTCTGTTCATAATAACTCCCCCATGATTTTCACCAATTATTTCAGTAACAATTTTCTCAACCTTTTCTCGTATGTGTATATTTGAATCTGGTAGTTGAGCACCAGAATGTCATGATTTGTAAATCTATGAGAAACAATGTCTGTGTGATCAAGTGATGGACCTTTATCATTTTTGTGAGCAGTATTTTCTCTGAATTCAAGTGTAACAATGTCTGTTAATTGTCCATCTTCAGAAATTGATTGTAACCTTTTATGACTAATAATGATGTTAGAGTATGCAGGATTGTTATTCTTAAGCCATTTCAGGGACTGTTCAATTTTTAAGCGACGGACTCGAAATTCTTTGGAGGTATAATTTTTGCCTTGTGTTCTAACTTTTATTATTTGTATTTCAGGACGCATTCTAGGAATTTTTTGCTGGTTCATTTATTTCTTGGGGAAAAGTGACAAACTGACCGGATGATGCGGTATACCACCATGATTTAGAATGTGGACATTAATGCATGGGTTAATTTTACTGATAAGTTGCTTTTCTATAATTGTAAGATCTCCCAGTTCCTTATGTAATTTACCTGGGTCCATTATGTCTTCTTTTGAGTACATTGTTATGCTTTGCTTATCTATATAACAACGCTTACAAATATCACTTTTAGCCATTTTCATATTTTATCCTATCTAGTCTCCTTTATGACATATTGTGCAAAATTCGGAAGAATAGGCCATTTGTTTAAGTTCATATGCTCTTATTGAATCCATGGCCTTATCAAAATGTTGTTTGTCTTCAGAAGGAGGAGGAGGCGGGGGATTTCATTTTCTTTGATTTTATAAGCATTAATTTTATTTTGAATTTGCCAGTTTAAACTTTGCTTTCTATTTCTTAATTTAAGATATTTTTCGTTTTGTGCTGGCATTTCATATGGCACACCAAATTTTCTGTATCGTTCATGAAGTTTTTTCTTCTATTGAGATAAAAAGGTATGTTTTTCTCTTTTGTTTTGTTTATGGGAAGTAGATGAAGGATCTTGTAAATTTTGTTGAGCATGTCTTTTTCTTATTTTGTGTGATTATGAAATTATCAGAGTTTGCTGCCGTTGTTTGAAAAAATGTGCTGCTTCACTTTCAGTTTGTCATTTTTACAGGGTCACTTTCTGAAATGAAGCATCGAAAAAGATACGCAAAATTTCAAAGTTTCAGACCTTAAATGTAAAGGAATATTCTTTTGAATAGTAATATTTTATTTAAAAAGATAAACATTACTTTATTATCCTATCCTTTGGCATGATTTCCTTATGCAGCATTGTCATTTTTCGGCGCTATATTTCGGCAAATCCAAGACATGTGGAAAAGCTTTGCAAGTTACTAAGAAAAATACCGATCTTTAAGAAGCAATTTGAAAATTTCAACTAAGTAGTATCACAGAAAGTTTGATTAATTTAATTTGTAAATACCTAAGGTAGAATCATACGGATGTAACACCCTTCCATGCATTAATCACCTTTAAAACATCGACTTTGAAAACTACGATAATGACTTTAAAGAATATGAACCTTTTACATAAGATATTTTATAATACTATGGTTAAATCATGTACTGAAGTTAGATAATGTTCAGTTTTATTGCAAAAAAAATTGACTTAAACCATGTGAGCTTAAAAAGTGCAAACTGTATTTGTAAACAAAGCAGACGACCCGGAACGAGATGACCCGGATGATCAATGTATTTTTTTTTAAATCGAAGGAGTTTTAAAAAGTAAAACGTGTTAAGGAAATATTTCACAATAAATGGGTACGTATAATTAGCCGGGCTTATTGCTCAAAGAGCAATTGCCGGCTTATGTGATCCTGTTCAATGCAGGATGTTAACCCCATAGTCGCCATTTTAAAGTTACGTGCAAAAATATAGTTCTTACTCTCAACCGCTTTTGAGATAATACAAACGCTAAATAAAGCAACAAAAATAAAACGAAGTTTTATCTATATAAAATAAAAATTAGTAGTAATGACTTTGAAAACTTCATAAGTCAAAGAACATAGTTCATTAGCGTAAGGATTTTTGATAATCAGTGTTACCGTAGTTCTTTACACATACGAGGTAAAGCAGGAGAGGGAACCAGACTGGCCTGTTTGTTTACATTCAGCTGCGGTACCAGATTAATTCTGATAAAACCGGACCGTGGTATTAGGATTGAAAAACTCACTGTCAGTGTCTTATCATTTATATTGATAGTTTTAAAATAATTTTTTCATCAGAATATAAACGTGATTCATGTAAGAAATCCATTCTACTCTGTAAATGAGCCCGGCTCTCTGTACTTTTGAGTACTTTGATTTATTAATTATGATGGTAATTTATTAGGCAAAAATGTTTTTTTTTACTGAAGTCATCTGTAGTTTTAGTGGAAGTTTGTCGAATAAAGTCGAAGAAGGAAATGACGTCATGAATTAGAAAAAATTCAGTTAGGTACAGATTTTTTACATAAGCCTAATGTGTTGCTGACTTGAGTATTTTTAAACGTTTTTAATTGTTCAAAGAAAACGGTGTATGCAATTTAAAGTAAGAATTTTCCTTAGGTACGCTACTCTATCCACCATGTTGCTAAGCACCGCAGAGGATTATTGAGAGTTTGGAATTTTTTCACATGGACTGATAAGAATATCTAGGAACAGTGTGCAGATTTCAACCCGAATTTCCTCTGTTCGTACACGTTGTCTATGGAGCTCGCTTTTAAGTTTGTATTTCTACCGTTAATAAGTTTGTTTTTCTATCTCTATCTCTACCGCAAAAGAGTTCCGCTAAGTTAAAACTGTAACATTGTCCATAATTTTTGACTCGTTTGATCTCTGTTTATTCCTTGTGAATGACAACCAACGTATTTGATTATTTGACCTTGGATTTTGGTCCATTTTTGCACACACAAAAAAAAAACAAACAAACAAACAATCAAACAAAACCAAAAAAAAAAACAAAAAAAAAAACAAAAAAAACCAAAAACAAAAACAAACTTTAACCTTGACCATAACTTTTGAATAGTTGGTGCTAGGGCTTTCATGCTTGACAGGTGTATTCAATATGATTTCATTTTCCCCAGTCTAATACTTGTATTTATAAATATAAGCCATGAGTTAAGTGTTAACATTCATATATTGATATTTACTAATTTTATTTTCATACTTCCGTAGTATATTTTATAAAGCTTAATATCTTACAGACATTTAATGTATCTTTGTAAATATATTTACCAAGTGTTTACACTTAAGATTTTTGTTATTAATTCTATTGATTTTTATGTGTACTATTAATGCAGAATAAACGAGTTCGGCGTTTGTCTCTTTTGTACATATGTTATCTCTGGTTATTATTCAGCTTAATCTTATCACGGCGCCAATTGTACTAGTTTTTTTTATATTAATCATCGATTTAAGGCATTTGGTTTTATATTTTAGAGCAATGACCACAAAAAATATGATTCTTTTGATAGGGAGAAATCGATCTCAAGGCTAAGGAGAACATTTTTATCCGCCCGTAACGGAGTTGGGGGGGGGGGGATGTAGTGCTTAATGCAGTCGTGCGTGTTCGTTTGTGAGTGAGTTAATTCTGTGCGAAACGGAATTGACGTAATTTGCATCGGGATTGATGTGTAATGCTGCCTTGATTTATAGCGAGCGCAGCGAGCGTCGCGAAGCGACGCTCGCGAAGCGAGCTCAATAGACTAACGTGTAAGAACAGAGGAAATTCGGATTGAAATCTGTACATACGTCAGGCAAATTTCTCTGTGCAACATTCCCAGAATTCCTGCACTACTTAATGTCCTTTGCGCAAATAAATCAAAAATAGTAAAAAAAAAAAATAAAGGAACATTGTTTCTTACCGAAATCTTAACGAAATGAGTTTGCTTTACCTTATTCAAAAAAATACCCCCATGCCACAACACCGGCCTTCAACTTGCCCTTCGGAAATGATACATATGACGTCACCGGAAACTTACGAATTTTGACGATATGCTAATTAAGTCATGTCGGTTGCTTCCGTGAAATAGATAAATAAATAAACAATAACGTAAAGCATAAAAATTATCAGTTTGTAGAAATCTTTCAAAGAAACAAAAAATAACTCTGCAATGTTTTTCGACCGAAATTGTGCTAGATCTATAGTTTAAAACAGACGCTCGGCCGTTTCCGTAAGCTCAGACGAGCTCCGTGACGTCATGTGACGTCAAAGCATAGACATAAATCGTTCGATTTATGTCTATGGTCAAAGCTAGTCGAGATGTCTCGTGCGACTTGATGTTTGAAGTGGCTGATCAATTTTTCAAGTGTTTTGATGGTACAACTGCGCTCGCCTCAACGGTCACACCGTAAAACATATTAGATACAGTATGCTCTTTGTGGGGGAATATATTTAATATGAGATATATAAGTATATCTCATATTAGGTATCGTATACATCCATCCTGTTCAAGTTTAGAAAATTAAGTAGTCTCTGTCCAGAAGAGTTATCTCTCTTACACTTGTTGAACCATATTTATACTGTCTACAGTCTAGTACAAATATGTCATTTATTCTAAAAATAAAAGTCATGTGCAAATAGGAATAAACATGCCGGAAATTTTTTATCAAATTATTACGGGTGTGACGAAGATAGTAAGTTGATTGTTGGTGATAATTTGCATGCACTGGATGTTAAAAATGTCAGTAATGGGCATGTATTTTTCGCTGGAAGGCAATCAGGCAATTATCATATATGGAACAATATTTTTTTTTTGGTTTATAGAGAGCATCATCCATGACAAGAAATTTAACGTCTAAGGTCTTTCCTTAATCATATGAAAACTTCCGTTCGTAAGACGGAATCTAGCTTGCAATCCAGTACGTTCTTCCATAGTCCAAAATATCTGACGTCAGATTACGAAAACTGGAAATTTCGTCGCCTCCAACCGGAGTTGATTTTTGATGCTTTCGAACCAAATTAAATGCCCAATTCAGAGTTTATCAGTAGCACAATGCATCTAGTACTCACCAATATTGATGAAAAGAAAACATCACTCCATATTTCGATACAGGACTTGCAAGATTTTAAAATTCACGAAATGAAAACAAATCTCGACAGTCCGATAAAGTATTTTCATCGGATTGTATATTTTATATAAACGAACCATAAAAAAATGTTGGTGGGTACTTTCAGTATTGACTGTATTGTTAATGTGCTATTGATAAGTTGTGAATTTGACATTAAATTCGGTTCGTAAGCAACGAAAATTGATCTAAGGTTGCCGCCTCCAGTTGGAGTGGGCGAATTCCCAGTTTTCGTAATGGCACCGCTTCTGACTTTTTCCTGGCACGTAAAATATCAAATAAAACTAGAAGTACTTTGAGCGATGAGCTCACTAAATGATACCCCCGCCTCCCGTATGAATAAAATGGCATTGTGTCTATGTTTTGCTCTGGAAAATCCAAAATATATGTCAAATCAAAAAGTAAAATAGGAGGTGCACAATGGCAATATGTAATGAAGATTCTGTGAAAGTTTCATTAAATTTCCTTCAGTGGTATGAGAGGAGTTGCGGATAAGAGATGGGTACCCCAAAGCGTAACAGACGGACGGACGGAAATACCGATTACTATATACCCTCCCACTTTTCAAGCGGGGTATAAAAAAGCATCTTGAATATGACGTCAGATATTTCGGACTAGATTTGGTCACGTGTACAAACCAAGTTCATTTCCAAATGAACTTAGTTTATACACTGTTGTTTTCATCTTAACTGTCGTTTATTCGTGGAAAAATAAAATCTATTTAATGTGAGATTCAGTAGAAGAAGACTGTCGAAATACAAAGAAGACCACGAGACGTCGTCTGAAAAATTGTCAAGGAAAGATAAATCCGATTGTCAATGGATTAGTGTAAGAGTTACTCTCTTGAATTTGTTCAAAGTATACAAATATTATGTCTTTGCAAAAATTGTAAGAATAATTATATGCTTCTAGGTCCAGATGAAAAAATTCCGTTGTGATTACTTTTATGAAAATTCAAGTTAAATGATATATGGTTATCCTTGATTAAAACTATTCAAGTATGTAAAATAAAACAAGCATAATTTTAATTCTGAAAATATTTGCTTTTCGTCGTTTACGTGCTAGCGCACTTAAAATTATCTTTATTATACCCCCATAGTGTCAGGTTACCTGGGTATATATTACAGATATTGTATGAGTCACGCAAATATGTATCACTTATTCCAAAACAAGCGCATGTAAGATAAAAGTTTTATAAGCCTCCGCGTGCTTTTGCATTATGTATTCAAGGAGAAAACAATAACATTTTAATAAAAATTTAACACATCTTTTGTGGCCCGCATCATCTTACTCATATATACCCCTGTACCGTGATCAGGCATTCACTCGTATCTCGTTACTCGGAGAGAAACCACCCGACATTAATGATTCAAGAAGACCCGAGACTTCCCGTGCCAAGAATCTTGATTTTTAGTCAAAGGATCAAATAGTCCGAGAAGCCAAGGTATCTCAATACATGACAAATTAAATCAGCCGCGATCATTCTGTGTTTCAATATCAACTGAACCAATACCCATACCTTACGCATATCTCTTGAATTTGGTTTGTTGGGTGTTTTAAATGGCACTTTATGCCAGTAGAACACTGTCTGTGAAGAATGAGAGTCAGGGGCTTTAAATCGGTCGATGTTTAAACTTGTACATTTGGTCATGGGTGTACCCCCGAGAATATTACACTCTGTGGCTCAGTATTTGGACTAAATTTGATTATTTCCGTGAATATTTCATGTTTCCTTCGCGCCTCTCTCTGGACGTAACCCTTTCTTAGAGTAAATGACGCAACTGTGTTATGTGATTTGATATGGCGGGACTTTTGCAATACTACAGTTTTTAATCAATGAATTATTAATTTATGACAAGGCAGCCAACGTGTTTTATGACTTTTCAAATCTTTCAGTAAATTGTAAGAGGAATTGGATTGTTTGCTGTAAAGGTTGTGCAGATTCTTTGACCTAAGGTGAGATTCTTTTCAATTGATTTCCTGTCCCATTTGAGTTTTTCTTCCATTGCGATGCGTAAAAATAGCAAAGCAGATTATCTTTTGCAATGGGAACTTGTAATATCGATCGAAAATTCCAATGTTTGTTGTAGTAAAATGTTGCTAATATCCGATTATTTCTTGTAAATGCGTGTTCTAATTAAACATAAACATATGTATATTGTTCATGTAGGTTTCTTAACCTTGGTTGTATATTTTAATCAGTGAATGGTGTAATAAATCAGTCTCATTTAAAGTTCTGAAACGATGTAAATTTGCGTGTATTTTACACTTAAGTCGTTGACCCTTTGAACCTGTTTTAAACAGGTGTATAAACATATCATCTATATATGTACCTATACATGGGGTAAGAATATGATTGTCGATGTTTTAATAAAGGGCGTGTACCAAAGTACTATTTTAACGGACTGACATTCACAAGGACATGATGAATATCTAGTCCATACGTTGAAGTTAAGTACTCAAGTACCATAATCAGATTCCTTTTACATGTAATTCAGAAATGGCACGAAAATCAAATAATGAGTTGTAATACATGACCCCCTGACATGGTTTTAATTTGTATTATAAATTTCAATCATTCTTTTTCTTCCTCTTCTGTGAAATGAAATCCTCTTCCTGGTACTAAAAGATCAACCATAAAATGAAATCAAAGACCGTGAACTGCAATTCTAAACCAAAAATGTTGATGGGTCTAGAATATTTAATAGCGTTGGTAACTGGCAATCTTCAAAACAGACATGCAGGAGGCGTCTTTCTGGTTCAAATGCCTCATCGGATGTACCCCTATTGCGATAGTCGAAATACTATCAAAATTCATGTTTCAAAATCACGGTTTTAGAATTAGTCGTGTATCTGACAAATTAGGTTTTATGAAAGGCCCTGAAGCATTAAAGGAATTTGAGAAGGGGCACAGTCGTCTATTAATGTGCACAATATCAGTCTTATGCTCTACATACTCCACACAATAGGAAACGATCATTTTCAGAATACAATGACAAAAAAAATGATTTAGATGTTTTGGAATGTGGGCGCAGCACCCCTGTAAGAAAAACTGAAAAACTTTTAGTCATTTTTAAACAAAAGTTAAAATCAGCTGATCAACACTTTGTCATGAAAGAAAGACAGGTAGGGCAGAAGAATACCTGAATTATTCGTTTACCTTACCAATCCAGTACCGGACTTG